>NW_027270388.1:0-7129 GCF_030848805.1 Temnothorax longispinosus | reverse complement strand
AATATATTTTAACAGCAAAATCTATTTTGTTATTGTAGAAATATGTTATTTAGATAGATAGAGATTTAGATAAGTTATTTAGATATATAGAGATTGAAGAACCTGTTTGTTTCTTCTTGTTGTTCAACAACTTCAATCACTGCTTCATCTTCCTTATCCATTTCTTTCTTGTGTATGTTCTTCTGATGCTGTTATCACAAGTGTATTGCTGTAAAAGTTATATTATGGATAGTATTATTATATTTCATACATTATCAAATATTGTTTATATTATTAAATGTATATTATTATTTTATATTATCAATGTTTTTTATCTTATCAAATATATAGTATCATTTTGTATTATAAAACTATTGTTTATTATTAAAAAATTTAAATATTATTTAGAATAAACAATAATGTGCAGTATAAAAGTTTATTACTTACTCTCTTCCAAAAATATTGTAGGTACAGCATCAGGATGAAGAGAAGCTCTTTTTTGGCCTATTTTGTACCACTTTTCTTCAAAATGCAAGTGGCATAGTCGATAGTTGCGATGATCATATTCTGGGCCCATCACTTGTAAGTCGAGTCTTCCGCATGCATGTATCTATTGCAACCATCTAAAAATGTTATACCAATTTGTTATTAACATAAAAAATATATTACATATATGTATAGATAGATTTTAGAGAAATATGAAAATATTGAATTATGTGTGTAGATTCAATATATCTATATAAAATTATATACATGCTTTAAAAATGATAATTAAAACCAATTGTACCTATCATGTTCCTTATGAAATAAAAAAAGTGTCTTTTCTCCGTACTATTATTGTTGCACTCCTTCGCAACACACCATAAACTTGATTTACGATTTATCTTTTTCGATATTTTTCCTGTCTTCTAAGAAGCAGCACCTGCAACAAAGCTAAGATCAAAAGTGCTTTTTGGAAGAGAATAGAAAATCTGTACAATATTATTTATATACAGATTAATTATTCTCTTTAAGAGTGAATATAATTTCTCTTGGTTAACTGTCAATTTTAAGTTTTATTTCTTTCACTCTTTATATTGAACACTGAATACCGAACACTGAACACTAAACACTGAATACTCCTGCTCACTTTCTCTATCTTTCACGTCTAACTCCGATTTCTCGCACACTTCACTTCTGTAAGATGTCTGTTACCGCCAATTTTAACCGCTATATAGGTAAGAGAGAAAGCGCTATAGAAGAAATAGAGAGAGGAAGTGCGACAGAAGATCAGTTCTGTGATTGGTTATCTACTTAGCTCGCGCATGTGCAGTTGAATTTCGTACACGCTGAAATCGGGAGAGTTCGCTACTGTATATACTGTGATTGTTACTTTATATTTGATGGATGGATACAAGGTACAACATATCAAAGCTAATTTAAAAAAGGGTATTGCTGAGATCAAACATATAATATACAGGGTGCCCGTAAGTCGAGGTCATCCGCTCGGGAGATGAAAGGGAACCAAAAACAAGAAAAAAAGTTGGTACAAACATAGGCCCAAAAATGCGCTGTTTTCGAGTTATCGCCATTTTTATGTTAAAATTTGAAATTGCTTTGCCTTCGAATTTTTTTGTCAAAATTGAAACATAAGATGTTTTTATGAGTTTTAAAACACAACTAAAGTCAAATAAAAGTTGCGGGCTGTGTATCGTTCTCGTTTAATTATAGATGAAAAAATTGTCTTTCCCGCGCTTTGCGAGTTGTGAACCCGGCTTTAGCTACGCTCTGATTCGCTATCGTTCAGGAGGGCGCTCAGTTAGTTTATATCTTATATTGCGGAAGAATCGATTTCTCGATCGATATATGTAATGGTCACGGTGCCACGCCCCAGAAAAACGTACACGATTTCTGCGTACAATAAAGACAATTGTTTAAGTACACACATTGAGTTAATTAATTCGGAAGTAAGCAGGTGCTGTACCAGCACACAGTGCCTCTCTAGCGAGGGAATAAAATCGCAGGAGCTCGCAAATACAAATATGGTCCTTCGAGCCGGATTCGCCGGCAACAGTCGATTGAGCGAGCTACGAAGTACGAAGGCATTCTTTGACGTAAACGGGCACCGTTGCAAACAACTAAAACGCACAATCACAATTGCAATACCATTGGGGCTTGCCGCACATATTCACAAGCGGGCATACCACGAGCAAGTGCACCTAACCTAACTACAAGCAGTCGTCTATCACGGTCAAAGGGGCTTGGCACATACGGTGCCATATATCAGCATAGTAACAGCAGCAATTATCACGGGGACATCGTTTTATACGAGACAACAAAAAACCAAGGGGGCAGAGACATCACAACCAAAGGGAGACGTTGGCAACCAGAGGCAGAGACGTCGGCAACCCGAGGACGAAGGCGCCGGCACACAAGGCGAAAACACTAGTTACAATCATAATTATAATAGCATTAACATTAGCACAGGTAAAGCGTTACTGTTATACTCGCGTACAGTATTATCGATATTACGAAGGTCACAGGCGCCAGTATTGGCAATTCAAACTCAATAGATTAGCAAGATGGATTTAGACGCGTTGAAAATTAAGCGAAGAACATTGAAGGGTTTCTTGTACGCGTATAAAAACATACGTCGATAGTGTAAGGATGCCCCGGACATAAGCGATGAAATGATTGAACAGGTTAAGGTTCGTAATGACAAGTTAGATAACTACTGGAACGAATACGACGAAATTCAGTCGCAAATCGAAATTTTAGAGAATTCTGACGGTAAAGATCGCGAGGCTTTTGAAGCATCTTTTTTTGAATTAAAAGCACAAATGCAACAATTAATAGATAATGCCTGTTCGTCACGGATGTCGCAATCAAACGCGGCAGCTTTCAATGTTAATGCTTCGCACAACAACAACACGACAATTCACACATACGTCTTCCTAAACTGAATTTGCCAACCTTTCCGGTAAATATCAAGAATGGACTCCGTTCTCGCAAATGTTTCATGCAATAATTACCAATAACGCTAAATTAACGGATATAGAGAAATTTCAATATTTAAAATCCTCGTTATCTGACGATGCTACCGATGCAATCGAATCACTGGAATTATCAGAACAGAATTTTCAAGTAGCATGGAATATATTGGAGAATCGTTATGATAAGCTTCGCGTAATTGTACAGGCACATATTCAGTCAATATTGGAGATTCCCTTATAAAGAAAGAAATTATACAGAATTGCGACAATTACTTAATGTAACTACGAAACATATCAATGCATTAAAGGCTCTTAAACGTCCCGTAGACAGTTGGAACGACTTGATCGTGCACATTTTAGCAAATAAACTCGATCCTGTAACATTTCGCGACTGGGAGGATACGCTATCAGGTCGTGAATTACCGCGTCTTGAACAATTGACAGAATTTTTAATAAAAACGTGTCAACGCTAGAGTCCATAATTAATAAGGAAAACACAGCTACATTGTCCGGCAAATCGAATCAATCGAATTCACGTAAATCCGCCATAAATTGCATTGCATCGGTGACTTCGAATGTAGTTATTGCAATGGAGATCACCCTATATACTTCTGTCCATCATTTACTAATTGCCTGCAGGTCAGCAAGTTGCGGAAGTAAAAAAGCGAAAACTATGCATAAATTGTCTGAAGTCGAAATCTCATCAAGCAAAGCAATGCACATCCAGCAGCTGGACATACTATGTAGAGTATTACTTGACAGCGGATCACAAGCCAATTTAGTTACGCGGGAATTGTATCAAAATTGCGAATACGTACTAAGCAACATAGCATGTCCATCGTTGGGATTAATCAAGTAGCTACAAGTTCAAATGAAATTGCGACAATCAAGATTAAATCTCGTTACAATAAACTTTCAAACCATCATTCAATGCTGGTAACAGATAGGATAACAGATAGGTACAGATAGTAATTGTTATCAGATTCCATTCCTTGATTTGCTCGCAATTTATTGAACGTGTAGATACTTGATTAATCCCAACGATGGACATGCTATGTTGCTTAGCTACGTATCGCAATTTTGATACAATTCCCGCGTAACTAAATGGCTTGTGACTCCGCTGTCAAGTAATACTCTACATAGTATGTCCAGCTGCTGGAGTCATTGCTTTGCTTGATGAGATTTCGACTTCAGACAATTTATGCATAGTTTCGCTTTTTTTACTTCCGCAACTGCTGACCTGCAGGCAATTAGTAAATGATGACAGAAGTATATAGGTGATCTCCATTGCAATAACTACATTCGAAGTCACCGATGCAATGCAATTATGGCGGATTTACGGTGATTCGATTGATTCGATTGCCGGACAATGTAGCTGTGGTTCCTTATTAATGATGGACTCTAGCGTTTGACACTTTTGTTATTAAAATTCTGTCAATTGTTCAAGACGCGGGTATTCACGACCTGATAGCGTATCCTCCCAGTCGCGAAATGTTACAGGATCGAGTTAATTGCATAAATGTGCACGATCAAGTCGTTCCAACGTCATACGGGACGTTTAGAGCCTTTAATGCATTGATATGTTTCGATAGTTACATTAAAAATTGTCGCAACTCTGTATAATTTTCTTCTTTATACAGGGATCTCCATATTGACTGAATATGTGCTGTACAATTACGCGAAGCTTATCATAACGATTCTCCAATTATTCCATGCTACTTGAAAATTCTGTTCTGATAATTCCAGTGATTCGATTGCATCGGTAGCATCGTCCACCCTGGATAACGAGGATTTTAAATATTGAAATTTCTCTATATCCGTTAATTTAGCGTTATTGGTAATTATTTGCATGAAACATTTGCGAGAACGGAGTCCATTCTTGATATTACCGGAAAAGTTGGCAAAGTCAGTTTAGGAAGACGTATGTGTGAATGTCGTGTTGTGTTGCGAAGCATTAACATTGAAAGCTGCCGCAGTTTGATTGCGACATCCAGTGACGAAAGGCAGGATCTATTAATTGGTTGCATTTGTGCTTTTAATTCAAAAAAAGATGCTTCAAAAGCCTCGCGATCTTTACCGTCGAATTCTCTAAAATTTAGATTTGCGACGGAATTTAGTCGTATTCGTTCCAGTAGTTATCTAACTTGTCATATACGACCTTAACCTGTTCAATCATTTCATCGCTTATGTCCGGGGCATTCCTTACACTATCGACATGTATGTTTTATACGAGTACAAGACCCTTCAATGTTTTCGACTTAATTTTCAACGCGTCTAAATCATCTTGCTAATCTATGAGTTTGAATTGCCAATAATGGCGCCTGTGACCTTCGTAATATCGATAATACTGTACGCGAGTATAACAGTAACGCTTTACCTGTGCTAATGGTTAATGCTATTATAATTATGATTGTAACTAGTGTTGTCGCCTTGTGGTGCCGGCGCCTTCGTCCTCGGGTTGCCGACGTCTCTGCTCTGCCTGCTTCCAACGTCTCTCCCTTTGGTTGTTGATGTCTCTGCCCCTTTGGTTTTTTGGTGTCTCGTATATATAAACGATGTCCCCCGTGATAATTGCTGCTGTTACTATGCTGATATATGGCACCGTATGTACCAATGCCCCTTTGAAACCCGTGATAGATACGTACTGCATCGTAGATTAAGGTTAGGCGTGAAACACTGCGTCGTGAAGTATGCCCCTTGCTGCCCCTATGTGAATATGTGACGCCCTTAAGCCCCCAAGAGTTATTAGCAATTGTCGATTGTGCCGCGTTAGGTTGTTTGCCAGGGTGCCAGTTTACGCTCCAAATGAATGCCTTCGGAATTCGTAGCTCGCTTCAATCGAGACGTACTCAAACGACGACCTAGGAAGTTCTCCTAACAAGAGCCCTACGCAAAGCCAACACCACAACAATCGCCCATCCAGACCCACAAACGCTCCCTCCCACACACAATCACAATCCCCGACACAAAAACACTTCGGAAACCCAAAATGCAACCTACGACACCCCCGAAAACACCACAGCAACAGCCAGACACACCCACCAACACAGCGCACCCTTTAAAAAGTACGAAAAAGAAAGACAACCCACACAACATCATACACAAACGCAATACCGCCGCCAACTAAAAATAACCGCACTAAAACCACAACACCAACACACGCGCGGGCCAGAGAAGAAAAACCAAACACCCAAAAATACAACCTACTTACAATAAGAAACCTTAAAAAAAAAAAGCTAATGATAAAGCATACGGCCAGACACCTAGACATTACGGCCCCGCAGAGGGGATAACAACAGTCAATTCTACACCCAGCAAGAATTATAGTAACACCCACAACAACGCACAAATCCGAAATGACAAAAATAGAGCGATCTGACCAAACAGACCGAAGGAGCATAATGAAAGGGAGGCTCATAAAGAACACGAGACCGGGAAAGACGGGAAGCTAAAACTCCGTTCATGTTGCGCGGAGCGGCAATCCGGCTCGAAGGACCATATTTGTATTTGCGGAGCTCCTGCGATTTTATTCCACTCGCTAGAGAGGCACTGCGCGATGCGCTAACAGCACATGCTTAATTCAGAATTAATTAACTCAATTGTGCTACTAAACAATTGTCTTTATTGATCACGCAGAAATCGTGTAGTTTTTATGGCGCGTGGCACCGTGACCATTACAATAATATCGATCGAGAAATCGGCATCTCCGCAAATAAGATATTAAACTAATCAGGCGCCCTCCTGAAACGTAGAGAATCAGAGCGTAGCTAAAGCCGGGGTCACAACTCGCAAAGAGCGGGAAAGACCAATTTTTCATCTATAAATGAAAACAAGAATCGATACACAGCCGCAAATTTTATTGACTTTAGTTGTGTTTTAAACACTCATAAAAACCATCTTATGTTTCAATTTTGGGGAAAAAAAAATCGAAGGCAAAGAAATTTCAAATTTGTAAACATAAAAATGGCGAAACTCGAAACACGCACATTTGGGACTCTGTTTGTACCAACTTTATTTCTTGTTTTTGCGTTCCCCTTTCATCTCCCGAGCGGATGACCTCGACTACGGGCACCCTGTATATTATAGTTTGATATCAGCAATACCCTTTTTAAATTAGCTTTGATATGTGTACCCTGTATCCATCCATAAAATATAAAGTAACAAAATCACAGTATATA
>NW_027270387.1:0-7205 GCF_030848805.1 Temnothorax longispinosus | reverse complement strand
AGGTGCGGTCACCTCCCACTACCGTTTCCAAAATTGTATAAAAGCGGAATCTTTCACCCTCTCGACGGAGAGTGTGGAACGAGCCAGGAAAAGTCACATATCTTATACTTGTTCCATCCTCTCATATAAGCCACTTGTATCGTAAAAGTTCTACAATAAATACCATACTCTTTTACATCAAAAGAAAGATAAAGATTATTGAATACCTACCTTTGACGGATCCAAGGAGCCATAATCTACATCGCCGACCAACAGCTAATTATCCTGGGGTTTTACCTCCTTAACTGCAAGAAGAAGAACCCATCAACGGAGACGTTCTGCCGGATCGAGCCACCTCGCATCACCCAGGACGTCACAATAATTTTTGTGCGCAAACGAATTGTCGGCAAATGAGATGTTGGCAAACGACACTGTAGGCAATTGATTTGTAGGCAATTGGGACCCTCCCCAAAGTTACTGTAATAAATGATGTAAAAATGTATGAAACATCTAAAAACTCGATAATAAATCACAATAAATTTAGATCCATTAGAGTTGACGGGACTAACTTCTAATATTGGGATTATTATGATAAACATTTAAAGGTAAACTAATCAATTATTTTGCATTCTATTCTATTTACATTGAGATAATAAAAACGATTATAGTATTTTTTTTTTACAAAAAACCAGCCATGTTTGCAACAGCCTCAATACTACACACATCTCTTATGTTAGTAAAAAATATTAAAAATTAAACTAAAAAAAATATAACTTTTGTAAAAGTATATTTATAAAATTTCTGTAACGAAAACTTCAAGAAATTCGACAATAATTTGACATTTTTTTCATATTGCAAAAATTAAAATTCTCCACAATATTACTACGGAACGAAAAATCTTTAAAAGTGCCTTTTCACGAGCCGCTGAAACTGACTGTTTGAGCGACAAAAATGATCACGTGACAACTTTTGTCGCTGAACTAAACAGCGATAATTTTTGTACATGAAAAGGGTAGCAGGGCGACATAATTGAAAGTTGAGAGACAGATTTTGCGTCGTTTGTGTAATCAGTTAAAAACAAATTTTGCATTATTTGTGTAACCAGTTATATTAACCTGTATATTACGCGATGGCTTCTAGAAAACAAAAATATCACAATTGGCTACTAAATTGTAATCGTATGATTCAAGAAAGTGAAATAAAATATAACAATGATATTATTTTTGCCATTACTTTGCTGTTGACAAATCAAACTCAAAAAAGATATTATTCTAAAAAAAAGTTTTGGGTTACACCGCTGTTTCAAAATCGTAATGAGCACGGCTTTTATAAAGCTACCTTACCATATATAAGATTAGAAAGTGCAAGATTTATTAATTATTTTCGCATGTCATCAACACAATTGGAAGATTTGTTACAAATTGTTGCACTAAAACTCCAGAAGCAGACATTTATGAGAGAGCCTGTCAGTGCTGAAGAACGTTTGTGTTTAACTTTAAGGTTTGTTTTATTACATTTGTTAAATAAACAAAAAATATAAAAGCGACATATAGACAACTGATTATATGGATAATTTAAAATTTATTACTAACACACTATTGTCTTTCACATATGTAAGCGCAGAGAAAAATTAACGGAGCTACCGGGACTCGAACTCGGGATCCTTCGCTCACACGCCTAGCACTTAGGCTGCTACCCCACGACTGCTCCACTACTACGCTAATTTCTCCGATCCCTCATCAATACTGGCCCTACGGCCCCAAATCTCCTACACATATAGATATTTGGCTTCTGGCGACTCAATGATATCGATGTCATATCAATATTTATTAGGATATACAACAATATGCAACATCATATCTGAAACGTGTGAAATACTTTGGAATATGTTGTGTCCAGTTGTTCTTCCACTTTCTTTGACCAAAGAAGATTGGCTTCGTATTGCAGCAGATTTCGAACATCGATGCAATTCTCCGCATTGTATTGGTGCCCTTGACGGAAAACATATTGTTCTTCAAGTATGAATTTCAATAATATTATCATATAGATTTCTGATATCTCTGATTTTTAAGTCAAATACAATTATTATAATATTTTTTCAGTGTCCTGCTAATGCTGGTTCTATGTATTATAATTACAAAAACAGTCACAGTATTATTTTAATGGCAATATGTGATGCTAATTATTTATTTACATTTATCGACATAGGAGCCTATGGTAGACGCAGTGATGGTGGCATTTTCAAAGAATGCCAGTTTGGTAAAAAGTTCGAACAAAAGAAAATGGATGTACCAGATGCGGATATTATTTCTGAAAATGGTCCCACATTGCCATATTGCCTTGTTGGAGACGAAGCATTCCCTTTAAAAGAATATTTGCTTCGGCCATACTCAGGAAGAGGCGGACTGACCAAAGAGAAAAATATCTTTAATTATAGACTGAGCCGTGCTAGGCGAATTATTGAAAACACATTTGGGATTCTTGCTAGCCAATGGCGAATATTGAGGAAGCCAATAATTGCAAAAGTGGAAACTGTAGAAAAAATTGTGCAAGCCATTGTGTGTTTGCACAACTGGTTACGCAAACAGGACATCAACGTTAATAAATACGTACCTGTAAATATGGTTGATCATTTTGATGATCATAATAGCTTTATACCTGGCACTTGGAGAACGGTTCTTGAAAATGGTTCTGCTTATCGTGAAATACAACGAGTAGGATCATACATGAGCACTCAAAAAAATATGGAAATGCGAGATAAGTTTTGCACATATTTTAATAATGAAGGCTCTGTACCATGGCAAAATAGTTTTTGCTGAAAATGTATTTTGAAATATCTATATATATAAGTACCGGACGTCTGTCTGTCTGTCTGTCTGTCTGTCTGTCTGTCTGTCTGACCGCAAACTACTCATTCGTTAGTGGACCGAATTTTTATCAAGGGTACATGAAATAGGGGTAGAATTTCCCGGGGAGTGCCATAAAGTGTATAGTTTTTCGTTACCGATTTTCTGGAAACCGATTTTTCTAATTTTTCTAATTTTTCGGGAAATAATCGACCGAATTTAAAAGAATTATATATGAAACAGAGGTAGAATTTTCCGGGGAGTGCTATAAAGTGTATAATTTTTCGTTACCGATCTTTTTGGAAACCGGTTACAAAATTTTTCCAATTTTTCGGAAATTAATTGACCGAATCTTAAAAAATTATATGAAGTAGGGGTAGAATTTCCCGAAGATTGCCATAAAATATATAATTTTTTGTTACCGATCTTTGGGGAAATCGGTATCAGAAAATTTTCCAATTTTTCGGAAATTAATTGACCGAATTTCAAACAATTGTACATGAAGTAGAGGTAGAATTTTCTGGGGAGTGCTATAAAGTGTATTATTTTTTGTTACCGATCTTTTTGGAAACCGGTTACAAAATTTTTCCAATTTCTCGGGAAATAATTGAATCTTAAAGAATTACATATGAAATAAAGATAGAATTTCCCCGGGATTGCTATAAAGTGTACAATTTTTTGTTACCGATTTTTTTGGGAACCGGTTACACATTTTTTCCAATTTTTCGGGAATTAATTGACCAAATCTTAAAAAATTATATATGAAATAGGAGTCGTGTCAAAATTTTTTTAATTTTTGGAGGATAAGTTTAATTTTTTATTAATGGATAATTTTTCATTAATGAATTGATTTTCTTGATCTATATATATAAGTACCGGACGTCTGTCTGTCTGATATATGAAACAGAGGTAGAATTTATGAAACAGAGGTAGAATTTTTCGGGGAGTGCTATAAAGTGTATTATTTTTCGTTACCGATCTTTTTGGAAACCGGTTACAAAATTTTTCCAATTTCTTGGGAAATAATTGAATTTTAAAGAATTACATATGAAATAAAGGTAGAATTTCCCCGGGATTGCTATAAAGTGTACAATTTTTTGTTACCAATTTTTTTTGGAAACCGGTTACAAAATTTTTCCAATTTCTTGGGAAATAATTGAATTTTAAAGAATTACATATGAAATAAAGGTAGAATTTCCTCGGGATTGCTATAAAGTGTACAATTTTTTGTTACCAATTTTTTTGGGAACCGGTTACACATTTTTTCCAATTTTTAGGGAATTAATTGAACAAATCTTTAAAAAAAATTTTTGAGATATCAAGCTGAATTTTTTTTTATGGATAATTTTTATAGATAATTTTTGAGTAGTTCGCGGTCAGACAGACAGACAGACGTCCGGTACTTATATATATAGATAAGTATAATCTATATTATCTGCTTTTTATTGAATTTATCTATATAGATTCTGATTTAACAATAATAAAACTTTGCAATTCTCTCTGAATATTTTTATATATTTATAATATTTTTAAATTTTATGAGGTAAGAGTAGAATTTTACATAGAATAATATAAAATATAATTTTTCGATTACGAATATAAGGTAGGAGTAGAATTTTACATGGAATAATATAAAATATATAATTTTTTGATTACGAAATTTGTTTTATCTAAAATTTATATTGTTGCAAACCTGCTTTTTGAAATGATTATAGATAATCTTTGCAAAATTTTATGGGAAAAATAATTTTAATAATAAAATTTTACAATTCTCTCTGAATTGCAAAATTTTATTATTGTTACATTTTTTAAATTTTTCGGAAAATAATCGACCGAATTTTAAACAATTGTATATGAAACAATTTTCAGGAATTTATGATCGAATATATGATATGATTAAAGAAAATATCAAAGAAATATATAATTTTTCGATTACGGAATTTGGAGATAAAATTTGGAGATAATGAAGTGATTCATAAAGAAGAATCGTGTTATTGCTCAATTTGTTTATACATTTGATCAAATCTGAAAGAATTGTAATGCAGTAAGAGTAGAATTTTGTGGAGAGTGCTATAAAATCTCTATAAATTGAAAAAATTTTATTATTGTTACAAATCTGCTTTTTATACTTTAATAATTTTATCTGAAATTTATAATGTTGCAAACCTGCTTTTTGAAATGATTATAGATAATCTATATTATCTATATACATTGATAGAATTTATATGAAATTTTGCAACGTATACATCGGTAACATGTGAAAAATTTGAGAAAGAGTTGAAGTTGTTTTAGAGATTAGAAATATGAATTAACCTAAGGAGTGCAAATCTATATGTAAAACATGTCATTAATAAATTGAATGCTCAATTTGCATTAATTACGTATTTGAATGAGCGCATTTTGAACACGCAATTAATGTAATTTGGAAGATAACTGTACGCGTATTACAAGTACGTTATATACGCATTGGCACTCCTTAGGAAGTTTATCCTGATGATGATAGGATTTTAAATCATATTTTTTTTAGTTTCACAAATATGATAGGATTTTAAATCATATTTTTTTTAGTTTCACAAATATTTTATTTAACAAAAAAAAATTGTTTTATTGTGTTTCTGTTATAAAAGTTTTTTCCTGTTTCCTGTGGCTGTTTTTCCGTTCGTTTTTAATAAAAGGTAAATAAAAAGACATTAAAATAGTCATACTGCTATATTTTTAATTATAGGTATATATTTTTAATTATAGTATACAGTAAATTTTTCGAATTTAGAGAAAAAGTGAATTTTAAGAGTATAAAATGCCTAGAAAGAGAAAAGGCGAAAATTTGAGTAGAGTGAGTCGTGAAAGCAGCCGTTTAAGGCAGAGACGAAAAAATGAGAATAAGAAGGAAAGGACTGAAAGGCTTAAAGCTGATGCTCAGAGACATGCCCAGCAGAGGGCAGAGGAAAATGATGAGACAAGATCTCAACGACTTGAAAATGATGCCCAGAGACATGCTCAGCAGAGGGCAGAGGAAAATGATGAGACAAGATCTCAACGACTTAAAAATGATGCCCAGAGACATGCTCAGCAAAGGGCTGACGAAAGTAATGAGGCAAAATATCAAAGAATTGAAGCTGATGCTCAGAGACATGTTCAACAAAGGGCCGACGAAAATGATGAAACAAAGTCTAAACGATTTGAAAATGATGCCAAGAGACATGCTCAGCAGAGGGCAGAGGAAAATGGCGAAACAAGATCTCAACGACTTGAAACTGATGCCCAGAGACATGCTCAGCAAAGGGCCGACGAAAATGATGAAACAAGGTATCAACGACTTGAAAATGATGCCCAGAGACATGCTCAGCATAGGGCAGAGGAGAATGATGAGACAAGATCTCAACGAATGGAAGCTGATGCTCGAAGACATATTCAGAGAAGGTGCAAAGCCAAACAAATAAATCACCAAATTGCGCTAATTGCCAAAGGTCAAGAAATAAATGTGCCTGTTCACACACTGGGCCAAATGAATGTCGAATGCCAATTTTGCAAACCATTAAACTTTATATGTGAAAAGCCCAAAGATGGAAAATTTACATATTGTTGCCAAAAGGGCAAGCTTCAATTAAAACACATAAATTTTCCTGAATTTCTTAAAAAATTATTTATGGGAAATGATGCTAAATCTAAGAATTTTAGGAATAATATTCGTTCATATAACAGTGCTTTAGCTATGGCTTCCATGGGTGCCCCGGGCAATAAGAATCCCTTGGATGTAATAAACGTTGCTCCTTATTGCTTAAAGATTCATGGGCAATATCATCATTTGACCACGACGGCAATGCGCCCAGAAGATGGGCAAGCTCCGCGTTATGCACAGCTTTACTTTTTGGATACGGAAGAAGCTGTTTACCATAGAATGAAAAACAAAGCCAACCAAGGATGTGATTCAGCTCTAATGAGAGATCTGTCATGCTTCATGGTTCAATGCAATGAATTTGCTAAGACTTTTAAAATGATGAGTCAAGTTGAACAAGATCTCAATCCGAAAGGCACTAAAGCCCCAAATTTGATGTTATCCTTTAGAAATAATCCTCAACACGATCAAAGAAGATACAATGCTCCACGAGCTAATGAAATAGCCGTAGTTTTTCAAAATATTGATGGTGAGCCTCCATTTGAAAGAGACATTCGAATTTATAACAAAAATTCAAATGATGTACAACAAATTTCAATTCTGGACAAAAGGTGTGACCCAATGTGTTACCCTTTGTTATATCCATACGGTAATGATGGATGGTATTCAGAATTGAAATCTCATAATCCTAAATATCCAGGATTCAAAATAACTCAAATGGATTATTATGCTCACTTGCTGGCACCAAGAGCAGAATTTAGTCA
>NW_027270386.1:0-7239 GCF_030848805.1 Temnothorax longispinosus | reverse complement strand
TTTTAATATATAATACAATTTAAAGTTATAAAATAATATTTTATACGAATACCCCCCGCGAAAAACGATTGTATTAAAACCGTATTAAAAGCTTATATGAATTTATTAAGAATCTTATTAGAATCGAATATGCAAATCAATTATATTTAAATATGTCATATTTAAATCAAATTAAAGTACCCCCCATCTTCTTTAATCTATATATGGATTAAACTGGACCTGCTTTGTTAAAGTATGCAAAATCATCCGCACAGACCAAAAGAAATGCAGAGTTAATATGGTTTTAATTTGCCAAATGTGGATTAAATAAGGTAATAAATTCAAAATTAATTTGTTAAATATAATCATATAAGTCAAATATAATCATATAAAAGTCAAAATAATCATATCATATAATCATATAGTCAAAATATAATCATATAAGTCAAATTGGTCATCCTAAGTCAAATTTGTATATATAAATGTTATTGATCTATTAGATTTTATATAATTTTGTTTTAAATTTAAATTTATACCAATTTATAAATTTAAACAAGATTATATAAAATTTTATTTTTTAAACGTGCTACTTTATTATAAGAGTGGACTTCACGATATAACTGATACAAAATTGTGTCGTTCCGAGACAGTGTCGTGTCTTCTTGATACCGTTATCTTATAACACTCTTTGTCAAATTTTAATTACGAGAAAAACAGATCCACATCGAATGCCATCTATCGGATACTTTGAGATGCATCTTATTCTGATCGATCATATATAATCTTATATGACTCTATTATTTTTTTTTAATTTGAATCAAATATTTTACATGTTAAGTTCGACAAATAAAGAAACAAATTTTACCGCAAATATTATTTAAACATTATTTAAAAAAAATACGTTTTAATAAGAATCAAATTAAAACCAAAGGGCCTAGCGGAGCCTAAGCATGTGAAATCGGTCCTTGATCATACAGAGCTGACATTAATGTCACAAGTTAGTACCAATATGATAAAACTTTCCACCAAATATTATTTAAAAAATCCACTTTTTTAGAAGTTATGCAGGGAGAAAGTAAAATAAAGAAATGTATTTTTTCGAAAACCACTTGACCGATCTTGATGAAAAAATATATGTTATGTAGACTAATAAAACTAATTAACAAAAAAAATGTCCAAATGTTGCCAAAAAAAAAACCAAAAAAAAAAATATTGAATTTTTAATATATTTTTTTAGGGTGATATTTTCGAGGTACCTTTTTGAAATTTTTACGAAAATTTCTCTTAAAGTGTCCACTATAACATATATCTTTTCAATTTTTTTTTAAATGGTGGAACATAGTTAAAAATACGAAAATCGTAAGCGTCGCGTCACTCCGGCGCACAGTGCAGTGCCATTCCGCGTTGCGGGTGTTCGATGTAACTTTACTAGCACATATGTACGTCTGCAATTAGCCTATAATATGTATACTTTTAATTTTATAGTTTCCAGAGTTTACCACGTGGAGGTTGCAGTACGGTTTTAAACTCCTTATTGGGGTGCTTTTTAACGTGAGTCCCCTCGCTTTCACTACGTTTCCGAAAATCGGGGTGCTTTTTTAACGTGGTCCCCTCGCCTTTCACTACGTTTCCGTAAAATCAGGGTGCTTTTTTACGTGAGTCCCTTCGCCTCTCACTACGTTCCGTAAATCGTGGTGCTTTTTTAACGTGAGTCCCCGCGCCTTTCACTACGTTTCCGTAAAATCAGGGTGCTTTTTTAACGTGAGTCCCTTTGCCTCTCACTACGTTTCCGTAAAATCGGGGTGCTTTTTTTAACGTGAGTCCCCTCGCCTCTCACTACGTTTCCGTAAAATCAGGGTGCTTTTTGAATGTAAGACCCCTCGCTTCTCATTACACCCTACACCTACGATTTATTTAATCTTCTCACTATCACTGTCTATTACTGGAATGTTATTTGTTTTCTTAAACAGATCGCTCAGTATTTCTGCTGGTTTCAAAATTTTCGCTAAATATCTTGCATGAGATAGATAATATATAATTGCAGCAATATGACAGCAGCATCCAATTGTTCGTAGCCCATTAGCGATCTGTTTAAGAAAACAAATAACATTCCAGTAATAGACAGTGATAGTGAAGAAGATTAAATAAATCGTAGGTGTAGGCTGTAATGAGAGACGAGGGATCTTACATTCAAAAAGCACCCCGATTTACGGAAACGTAGTGAGAGGCAAAGGGACTCACGTTAAAAAAGCACCCTGATTTTACGGAAACGTAGTTGAAAGGCGAGGGGACTCACGTTAAAAAAGCACCCGATTTTACGGAAACGTAGTGAAAGGCGTTAAAAAAGCACCCTGATTTTACGGAAACGTAGTGAAAGGCGAGGGGACTCACGTTAAAAAAGCACCCCAATAAGGAGTTTAAAACCGTACTGCAACCTCCACGTGGTAAACTCTGGAAACTATAAAATTAAAAAGTATACATATTATAGGCTAATTGCAGACGTACATATGTGCTAGTAAAGTTACATCGAACACCCGCAACGCGGAATGGCACTGCACTGTGCGCCGGAGTGACGCGACGCTTACGATTTTCGTATTTTTAATATGTTCCACCATTTAAAAAAAATTGAAAAAAATATGTTATAGTGGACACTTTAAGAGAAATTTTCGTAAAAATTTCAAAAAGTACCTCAAAAATATCACCCTAAAAAAAATATATTAAAAATTCAAATATTTTTTTTTGGTCTTTTTTTGGCAAACATTTTGGACATTTTTTTTGTTAATTAGTTTTATTAGTCTACATAACATAATTTTTTTCATCAAGATCGGTCAAGTGGTTTTCGAGAAAATATATTTCTTTATTTTACTTTCTCCCTGCATAACTTCTAAAAAAATGAATTTTTTAAATAATATTTGGTGGAAAGTTTTATCATATTGGTACTAACTTGTGACATTAATGTCAGCTCTGTATGATCAAGGGCCGATTTCACATGCTTACTCCGCTAGGCCCTTTGGGTTAAAGCCGCAATTGAATCGAGTAAAAGTCGCATACAGAACACATTAACTTTTTATTAAAGTCTTATATATAAATATTCTGCATCATGTATGGTTCTGGATCATATATAATCCACATAAGTTATCTTATTAAATACAAATTAAAACCATATTTGATTCGAAGTGTTATATGATCCATATAAGTAATCTAATTAAATTTTAATTAAAGCCCTATTTTATTGTGGATCATATTTAATCTACATAACTGATTTTAATAAGTGCAAATTAAAACTGTATTTAAACAAATATAATTTTAATATAAAATCTGGATTTAATTTGAATTTTACCCAAATTAAATATAATTTAATATGATTTTAGTTAGATTCATATTAGATCGTTTTTCGCGGGACGTGCGTAAAAAGGAAATCCAAATGATTGAAAACAGATAAGACATATAAATTTAATAATTTATCTGTAAAGACTTACTTATCATTTAACACAGCTACACCGACTCCACCTCTTTGTACGGACATAGGGCATATTGAACTCCAATGACCTGTTCCCGGATCCCATCTCTCTACCGCATTAAGAAAACAACGATTGTCGTGACCACCAACAGCATATAAAAGTCTACCTAAGACTGCCACTCCTAAGAAAGAATATTATAACGTATTTGCCAGGGTTTGATTATGAATAAATGAAATAAATTGCACATCAATTTTGCAAATTCTCATGCATTTGCACATACCTAATTCTTGTCGATAAACATTCATAGGTGGTAGAGTGCTCCACGTAAGAGTGGAGAAATCGAAGCATTCTACTGTGTTCAATGTTCTTAAACCGTCTGTACCGCCCGCGACAATCAATTTTCTATCGAGTACTACTGCGGCAAACTCTAATCTTTTACTGCTCATGGCTGCTAAATATCTCCAGGCATTATCGCGTAATGAAAATGCATCTATAAATGTTGTACCTAGAAAGTACGTTGCAAATTATTTCGCTTGGAAAAAGTAAAATAGTGCGACAATATTGGCATAATATATTTTTTTTACATTAATCGTGATCGATTAATTATCAGTTATGCGATTAATATTAAATAATTAATTTTGGTTATAATAAATTACCGTCTATGGCGTCCATCCCTCCGAGAACTAACAACGTACCCACAGTGGCTTTTCTGGGTTTCGTTCTGCCTGTTTGAAGCAAAGGTCTTCGCTCAGGCAGCAAATGATACTTCAATGCTTCCATTACTAATTCCTGCGCCATTCTTTGGTCTTTGAACATTTCGTTACTCTCAATATTGTCAGCTATAAACTGTTTTGATTTATTAGTAAGCTAATGCACAAGTTCTGTCGAGTGAAAAAATTGAGCTGTCGATGAACTTACCGCGGGTGATAGCAATGGTAATTTGACTAAACCTAATAATTTACTGGCATCTTTGCTCCTGTTTTCTGGATCGTGTTCCAGCCAAGTTACTAGAGCCTGAAATAATAATAAAACAATAACGATTCTATTTATTCTGCATCTCAGCTTAGATATTTTAATTGCATTTGTATGAAATATTTGCTCAAACATAAATATAAACTCAAACATAAATATAAATTGGTTCGCTCTCAACAAACAGTTTGTCTTACATGAAAGATAGTTTCTTCCGAGGGAACATTAAGATCCTCAGACTCAAGTAACTTCGAAACTTCATTGGCAGATAGCAGTAAGAATTCTTGATTTTTTGTAACTTCTATGAAATGTTTGGTAGTGTATGCGTGTGCATATTCAACCAATTCCGAACAACCCTGCGTATCGGCGAACATTCGTATGCCCAGACAGTTGCTTGGGTGAAGTTGTTTGACGAGAAACTGACAGCACGCTTTAATAACTGGATTCATTTGTAACAAACATGCTGTTGTAAGTAGAGTCTCTACGCTATTTTCCTGCAATTCTATGCAACCTGCAAATATACAAAAAAACATGTTATTAAGAATTGACAAGAAATTCAAAAATTAACAAGAACGGTTTAAAAAAATATCTGTAAATGCCTTTATCGTAACGTTAATATTCGTGAAATGTTTTCTTACATGAAACATATATATCTTCTCAAGCAGAATTACCTGTATAACAATAAAGAACCAAAGCCCATAAAGCATCTCCATCAACATCCATTAATTCTATTTCATTTTGTGTCGACTCTCGCAGAGAGTTTGTGAACATGGCAGCAAAATATTCAGAGCCAGCACTGAGTACTAATCGATGAGCTGGGATACGCTTATTTCCTAAGAAAAGCACAGAACAGAGAAAGAAAATATGAGAAATGGGATGTCACACAAGTTCATCGAGTGCGAGGAATATTTTCAATATGTTGTTACAAAATATACTCTCTCTTTAATTTGTACTGGTTAAAAACTTTGAATAACAACTTTTAACAATAAAAAGCATTTCTCTTTGAATCTCTTGATTATACATAAAAATATACATAAAATTATATTAGAAAATGCACATTTTATGTAAACAAATTGGTATAAAATAAATAATAACTCTCCTCGTTTTTATTAATTAAAACGTTTGATTAACCATTATCATCTGAATCATTACAAGTCCAATTGACAGTTGACACATAGGTGCGTTAATTGTTATCAAAACAAAAAGCATCCCGGAGCCCGGTAAAGGGCGGGTACACTCACCCGCGATCAGCGTGACGTCTGTCAGCTGTTGCTTGTGCAGATAACTCTCCATAATTTGGAGGCTACTTTCCGCGTGCTTCGGCGAGATGGACACACATGACATTGTGGGGGTAATTATTTAATATTTAGAATACGCGCTGCACCTAGAATATCAATAAAGTTATGCTCATTCGACGAGTTTTGACACGAAACGAAAGAATCTGGCAGAAAAATGAGGCGGTCTGCCCTGCGAAGCGAGATATTTAGCGTTAAAGTTGACGACTCTCAGAATCACCCCGTACATTTGAATTTAAAGCGATTACTGAAATCTCATAGAAGACCTTATGTTTCACTTGGGATTTAAAGGAACTACCCAGAGATAGCCAAGCGTGATAGAGCATATTGAGCAAACTAATGCATTGCATGTGTTTTCATATATTTGCTGCAAATTTGCTGACATCAAAATAGAACACGTTACAAATACAGCTACATGACTGCTTATACATGCAATCAGTTGACGCAATTTCAAGAGCAAACGGTCTGCAATATTGGTACGTTATGTTGTCTGCAACATGTCAGCAACATGACAGCAATGAAATGATTCATCGTTCGATCTTGAGCATCATGATGCAAACGTGACGGCAACAACACATCATACTATTATCATATCATACTATTATATAAAACCCGACTGTTTGTCTGTCCGTCCGTCCGTCCGTCCGTCCGTCCGTCCGTCCGTCTGTCCGTCTGTCCGCGAACTACTCATTCGTTAGTGGACCGAATTTTTAACAAAAGTATATGAAACAGGGGTAGAATTTCCCGGGGAGTGCCATGATGTGTATAGTTTTTCGTTACTGATTTTCTGGAAAACGGCTTTTCTAAATTTTTCAAATTTTCGGGAAATAATTGACCGAATCTCAAAGAATTGTATATAAAATGGGGGTAGAATTTTTCGGGGAGTGCTATAAAGTGTATAATTTTTTGTTACCGATTTTTTTGGAAGCCGGTATCAGAAATTTTTCCAATTTTTCGGGAATTAATTGACCGAATTTTAAAGAATTGTATATGAAACAGGGGTAGAATTTTGCGGGGAGTACTATAAAATATATAATTTTTTGATTATATATGTCATCGATCAAAGACAAATCGCAAGGAAAAAACAGAAAGAGGAGAGAGAAGAAAAAGAATATTTATATATTATAAGAGAGAGAGAGAGAGGGAGAGGGAGAGGGAGAGGGAGAGGGAGAGGGAGAGGGGGAGAGAGAGAGAGAGAGAGAGAGAGAGAGAGAGAGAGAGAAAGAGAGAAAAGAAATATATTTTAAATATCAAATTTCTATGTCTTTCCATCTCTCCATATCTCTTTGTTTAATTTCCTTTTTAGTTCATTATCTTATTGACTTTATGTTTTTTTTATCCATACAAATTTATTAGCTTATCCATACAAATTTATTTATAAATAATTTTAATGTAAGATTATATTTTTATATATAAATAAATAAAAAAGATATATAGTTTAATATTTTTCCTTTTACAGATATTTAATCTTACACAAAAAAAATTAACATTAAAACCTGTTTTATCCTGTTCCCGTTATAAAGATTTTTTCTTGT
>NW_027270385.1:0-116866 GCF_030848805.1 Temnothorax longispinosus | reverse complement strand
TTCGACGTGATTGGTTCATCGCTCGTCGGGAATCAATCTAGGATATAAAATATAAAATTATAGGGTATATAGAGTGAATATCATGCTAACTGTGTTAACGTCTGGAAAACTAATAATCAAAGGTATGAATATGATCAGAGTGACCACTAGGTACTCCTTAAGCCGCATCTCGCTGACTTTACTGACTCTACGTTAAATAATATGGTTGGTGTGCTCTCGCTGAGTGCGAATAAGCTAAAAGTAATATGCATATGATAGAAATTGCAAAAAGAATGAAAATGAATGCAAAAACTAATATTCTAAATTTATCAGAGTCCATGGCCTGTGATTGGCTCTTGCGATGGCTCTGTCTTCGCTTTTAATGATAATTCACTTGAAGATGCGTGGGATTGGTTGAAAAAGGTTTCAGGTGTTCGCTTTCGCTTATCTTTTATAAAATGTATTAAATTCAATCACCTACGCTCCTACTTGGTTATTACATGCGCTTTTCGCTAATCTTATTATAAAATCAGATCACTAGGGTCAGTTGTCGCGCAATTCGCGTAAACTTCTTCAAATAGCTCAATCGTATCAAAACAAATAATAAAATGAAATAAAAGACTTCGTTCGTGAACGGAATATACTCTGAATAAAATAATAATAAACTTAAAGTCTCTACACACGTCGTGTATCGGTACGACCTCTCCAATTGGCCGTTTTATCCAAAATTGGATGGTTTCGCGCAATCGGGGCGGGATATCGTCTACGGGGCTGTCGTTGCACCCGCCGCTATCTCCGACGTCCCAGACTGGTCCGGCTGATCGTCGTTAGACTCCTCGTCCCTCGATTGGCTCTGCTGCACGCCTTCCGGTCCAGCGGGCTGTTCGCCGCACTGGGTCACTATCTCCTCCTCAATGGCCTCTGGTATCTGTTGTAGTAGATCCGTGCTCGGCGTCGTTGTTCGCCATGAACAAACGCACCTCGGCCTCGGTCAAGCCCATCGATTGGTCGACCTCCTCGCTCTGTCGTACGGCGCTCGGATCCCTCGGAATCACCTCCAGTTGGTCCATCGGCTCGTACGGTGTTTGTTGCTGCGAAGGATCCGACCTTGGAACGGTGACTTCAGCCACCGGTTCCACCAGTACCCACTTTTTAAATCTAGGATAGAAAACCAACAGTTACCTGCGAGTTGATCGAAGATGTCATCAATTCTAGGGAGCGGAAAGGAATCTTTTTTTGTAATAGCATTTATCCCTCTATACTCCACACAAAATCTTATCGTTCCGTCCTTCTTTTTAACCTGAACGACTGGTGAGACCCAAGGGCTCTGGGATTCCTCAATTACTCCCCGTTTCCTCATATCTTCAATTATCTGATTTACTTCATCTCGCATTTGAATTGGAATGCGACGAGGGACTTGCTTAATTGGGGACAAATTCTCCACATTTATGTTATGGTAAACAATATTACACCTTCCTGCAACAATCTCATCAGAAAACACTTCTCTATGCTCATTCAAAAAGGCAAGGAAAACGTCCCTCTGAGTTTCATTGAGATTTACAGAATCTCTCCCATAAAGTTCTTTTAAAAAGGAAGGAACTATTTCAGCAGAGTTTACCACGCGAGAGCAATCGTAAACCCTCTTCTCTTCTTTAAATTCTGAATTTCCCAGAAAAGATTCGAAAATGTTTTTTAAATTTACCGTCTCGAGAAAATCTGCGCCTAACAAACATTCCTCACTAATCTTTGCCACAAACATCGGCATCTCCAGAGAATATTTCCCGACTTGGATTTTTACCAAGATTTTAGACTCAAATGGGACTTTTTCTCCCGTTGGATATCTAAGATTATGATCCACTAATACAATTCTTTCTTTATTCTTCCCTATAAATCTACTACTCACAATTGAAACATCGGAGCCCGTGTCGATTTTAAATGAGCAACGTTTTCCGTCCAGAAAGCCATCGTAATAAAAATTTTTCTTATCTAACTTATTCTTATCTAACTTACAGCTAATAAAATGTTTAACAATTGGGGCATTTTTTGCGTGGGTCGAACCCTCCCCGCCGAGCTCGACTAATTCACGTTTTCCTCCCCTGCTGGACATTCATATCGGAAATGCCCCGTTTTCCCACAAGTCCAGCATTCTTTTTTCTGGCCAGCGCCGAACTGGCCGCCTCGCCGGTTTCCCTTTCCGACTGTCTTCACCTTCCCCTCCTTTTTTTCCTCATTATTCTCTTTACGCGTATCCTTTCCGTTCTTTCTTTCGAAATTATTATTATAAAGCTCTTTTCTCTTTTCGAAGCTATCTCCCTGTATGATTTTGACCGCTTTCGCTCTCTCTACGGCAAATTTGATAGAGGTAACCCCTTCCAGCTGAAGGGTTCTCCGTATGAAGCCATTCGAAAGCGCAGAGATAAATTGGGAGCAAGCGATTTTATTGCGAACCGGGAAGGGACATTCGGGGTACGCTAATCGAGCTAATCTCTCTAAATCGGTACCAAGTTCGGCGAGATCTTCCCCAAACTTTTGTTTTCTATTGGTAAATAGCGAATAATAGTTCTGCGAGTGGAGCCCCTCACCAAAACGTAACTCGAGCTTCGACTTCAGCTCCACATAATCCAGATTTTCTAAATCCTGTACGTTTTCAAGGATGGAACGCGCCTTTCCTCTTAGACAAGAAGCTAGGATAATTGTTTTCGAAGCGTCACTCCACCCATTTGCCCGAGCGATCAGTTCAAACTGAGAGAAAAATTCACGTAATGGAATTGTCCCGTCATATGTGTCAGGCTTTAATTTTATATTCTGGTCCCACTCTGTTTCGCGACGTGGGTCTTCCCCTCCGCGATTCACTACGGCGACCCGCGACCCCGAATCTCCGTGAGTTCTATTTACGGAAGGACTTAGCTGTGAGCGTTCACTACCGCGATTCACTACCGCGACTCGCGACCCCGAATCTCCGTGAGCTCTATTTACGGAAGGACTTAGCTGTGCGCGTTCCTGACGCTGAGGCTCCGCATCCCGCTGCCGCAACAACACTGCGTACTCCTCACGCATCTGGCGGATCTCCTGTACCACTTCCGCTGAGAGCTGAGGGGCGCTCGGGCCGGCTCGTTGAATCTCCGTCTCCGCCTCGAGCTGTGGGACTCTCGGCCTCGGGGTCCTTATCCGCGCTCTCTTTCTTAATGTAGGAGCTGGCTCGGTGCTCACCATTAAGTTCCGTACGTCCGCTCTCACTCGTCCGATCCTGGACGAGCCCCCAAAATGTTGCGCTGCGCTCCGCAATAACTAGTCACTCGCGTTCGCGCCGCGCACTCCGGACTCGCGTAAGAAAGACAACTCCCGTTTACAAAAGGAACTCGGGTTTATTTAAGATCTTTGTACAGGAATGCGTTTCTGGAAGAGAACTCGTCCGAACGTTTTGAGTCTCCCCGTAAATCTGATCAACAAAAAAATCAATATCCCGTAGTCAAGGGACGCGCTTCAGCACGAAGCTTCCGCGGAACGGTCAGCGGAGCCAAGTTCAGCCCACAAACGGGTGTCCAGCACGGGCGCAACAATAGTATTGAAATATAAACATCAGTTTTATACTGTTTATATAAACGTGGATTATTAAATAAATTTTAATAACAAGATTCATTATTGAGATAAAATCCTATAAACACAGGATTTGTATAACATATTCAACTTACCATCTTGTGAAGAAGATAGTTGTTTTTTATTATCCAAAAGTACTTTTACTTTAGTTCTGATATTGTCAGATACAAGATCTTCTTCCTCATCTTCACTACTACTATCGTTAACTAAAGAGATAAGAAATAAATTCTTTACAAAACAGCACTTATTAATGATTGATAAAAATAAATACTATTCTACACTGTTATATATATATATATATACATATATATAGGTATATATATATATATATATATATATATATATATGTATATATACTGGCATATGTATTCACTGGAAAAAATAAGATTATCAATTAAGATTATCCATCAATAAAGTTTACAATTTGTAAAAATATTAAAGGAAAATGTGAAGAAGAACAATATTGCATACCATATAACATGCCTAAAAGTATAAATCAAAACCAAAAGAATCAAGCATTTATTCAATTCAAATATTATTATTACACCAACAAGTATATGCATTATTGTTATTATGCATAATCAATACATTTAAAAAAGTAAAATTTTTGTCTTTAATATCAACCTCTTGAGAAAATAGTTAAAATTGTCTAGTAATCATTAATATTTTATATATTTTTAAGAAAATGTCATGCTGGCAAAGAAAACTGTAGCATATCTGTTAAAAATTACCATCTCACTCATTTAGTACTTACTTGTTCCAGTATATTCTGTTCGTTTATATCATACAATAATTGCATAATTTGGTTCTTTTCTTGCAATGTAATGTTGCTCCCTTTTTGCTCATTAAATATCTTTTCCACAGATATTAATAATGGCTTTGAAATATACATAATTTAAAAAAAAAATAAAAAAAAAAGTTTTTAATATTCTGTAGACAACATTGTTGCAGTATTATTTGTAATAATAATGTAATAATAATAAGAGCGAATACGTTTTGTACTTTATTGCTTTTTAGATACTTTAAAATGTAAATAAAATTATAAAAATATTTCAAAGTATCTAAAAAAACTATATATAGTACAGACCATTAATGTAAAAAAATAAATATAATTTGTAATGATAAATGTGTAATTTAAATATTACAACAAAATTTTAGAAAAATTATCCAAAAAACAAAACGAGGAAAAATTTAATTGAAAATATTTATGCAATATTGAAGTTTAAAATATTAAAATATTAAAGTTTTAAAAATATATTTCATACATATATATACACGCATACACATTATTACGAATTTTATATATAATTAAAAAGTAATAAAGACGAAAGATTTAGTAATTTTTCTAAAATTTTGGATAATTTTTATAAAATTTTATTGTAATATTTAAATTGCAAATTTATCATTACAAATTATATTTAAAAAGAAAAAAAATATATAAGTATTTGTTATTAACAATATACCTGTGGTAAGGAGTTGTAATTTTTTCTTATGATGTCCAAAAATGTACTCTGCATTTGAGATGTATTTTTCATAATTTTCTCCCATTTATTTTCATGTTTTTTTTTTAGTACTTGTATTGTTCGCTTTTTCTTATATAATAGCTTTTGGTATCGTCTTATCTTTTCTTGTAATCGACGACATACGTTTGGTGTATTAATATTTATTACTTTCTTTCCTTGGTCCTTTCCATTAAAGTATGTTGATCTTTCCTCTTCAATTGTTTGTACACTGCTGCATTCTTCATGTGGTTCGGATATTACCATAACATTAGGATTGCTTTGATCATTTTCTGGAATTTGTGCTAATTGATCAATAACATTATTATTATCAATTACATTATTTATCGAATTATTTACTTCTAATGGCAAAGGAGGGGTGTCAATAAGGCCGTTTTTTGGCCCACGTCAGAATCGCTCCAAACTGTGGTATTTTCTTCCTACCGATGTAGCTCACAACCTCCTAGAACCGTTTGCTGTCCGAGCAATTAGAGGCTGAGAACGGGCAACTTGAAATCTCAAAAATCAATGGAGTTTTTCACATGGTGGTAGTGCCGGTCTCATTTCAGCATGTAATTGTTGGAACGGAGGGTGGAAGGGAGGGTGGGGGAGGGAAAGAGTGAAAGCGGGAGATAGAGAAGGATGGGAAGGAGGGAGGGGGGAGGTAGAAGGAGAGAGAGGGAGGCAAAAATCTCTCCAAACTGTGGTATTTTTTTCCTACCGATGTAGCTCACAACCTCCTAGAACCGTTTGCTGTCCAAACAATTAGAGGCTGAGAACGGGCAACTTGAAATCTCAAAAATCAATGCAGTTTTTCATATGGTGGTAGTGCCGGTCTTATTTCAGTATGTAATTGTTGGAACGGAGGGTGGAAGGGAGGGTGGGGGAGGGAAAGAGTGAAAGCGGGAGATAGAGAAGGATGGGAAGGAGGGAGGGGGGAGGTAGAAGGAGAGAGAGGGAGGCAAAAATCTCTCCAAACTGTGGTATTTTTTTCCTACCGATGTAGCTCACAACCTCCTAGAACCGTTTGCTGTCCGAGCAATTAGAGGCTGAGAACGGGCAACTTGAAATCTCAAAAATCAATGCAGTTTTTCATATGGTGGTAGTGCCGGTCTTATTTCAGTATGTAATTGTTGGGAGAGAGGGAGGGAGGGAGGGTGGGAGGTAGAGGGGGAGAGAAGTAGAGAGGGAGAGAGACAGAGGAAGGGAGGGAGGGAGAGAGAGGGAGAAGAAGGCAGAGGGTGGCAGAGGGAGGGAGAGGGGGGCAGAGAAAAGGAAAGGGAGGGAGGGAGGAGAGAGGGAAAGAGAGAAAGAGAAAGAGAGAGAGAGAGAGAGAGAGAGATGACGGGAACCAGACGGAAGGGAGCAGGTCTGTCTTCCTCTCTCTCCCTCTATCACTCTCTGCCTTCCTCTCCCTCCCTTCCCTCCCTTTCCCTATCTCCCTTTTCCTCTGTCTCTCTCCCTCCTTCTTTCTCTTCCACCCTCCTTTCCACTCCCTCCCTCTTTCTCTTCCACCCTCCTTTCCACTCTCTCCCTCTTTCTCTTCCACCCTCCTTTCCACTCTCTCTCTCTCTCTCTTTCTTTCTCTCTTTCCCTCTCTTCTTCTCCCTCCCTCTTTTTCCTTTCATCTGCCCCCCTCTGCCTCCCTCTCCATCCCTCTGCCACGCTCTGCCTCCCTCTCTCTTTCTCTTCCTCCCTCCCTTCCTCTGTCTCTCTCCCCCTCTACTTCCCTCCCTCTCTACATCCCATTCTCCCTCTCTCCCAACAATTACATACTGAAATGAGACCGGCACTACCACCACATGAAAAACTCCATTGATTTTTGAGATTTCAAGTTGCCCGTTCTCAGCCTCTAATTGCTCGGACAGCAAACGGTTCTAGGAGGTTGTGAGCTACATCGGTAGGAAAAAAATACCACAGTTTGGAGAGATTTTTGCCTCCCTCTCTCCCCTTCTACCTCCCCCCTCCTTCCTTCCCATCCTTCTCTATCTCCCGCTTTCACTCTTTCCCTCCCCCACCCTCCCTTCCACCCTCCGTTCCAACAATTACATGCTGAAATGAGACCGGCACTACCACCATGTAAAAAACTGCATTGATTTTTGAGATTTCAAGTTGCCCGTTCTCAGCCTCCAATTGCTCGGACAGCAAACGGTTCTAGGAGGTTGTGAGCTACATCGGTAGGAAGAAAATACCACAGTTTGGAGCGATTCTGACGTGGAAAAACGGCCTTATTGACACCCCTCCAATGTAGGTATTGCATTATCTTTAAGACGTCGTTTAATTTCATAAGATATTATTGAATCATCAGAAAAATGGTCAAAGCAAATTCTTAGTTTTGATAATACTTCCTTTGGTGCATCTGTAACACAATAAATTAAAAAACACTAAAACACAATATTTAAATACTTTTCTATATTATAGTATTTAATAATTATAGTACTTATTTTATTATTTAAATAATTAACTTTATAATTAATTTTACAAAAATTTAAAATTTGCAAGGCCGAAAATAGAGCAATTTGAAAAAATGAATATAAAATCACAAATAAATATTATTTTAATACTATAAGATCCGCTATGACCGTTGCTGGCTTTTTCTCGATTTTGTTTGTATTATATTTTATAGCCTTATGTACATCAATTATTAAAATTTGCTTTCAACTTACCAATCAGATTAATCCGTTGAATTGCTCTTAGCCATGTATGCGCTCTGTCCACATTTTTCGGTAATGCATGTGATGGAAGCTTAGACGATGTCGCACATCCTGGTACGCAACACTTCCAAACCATTTTTCCTGTAAATCTAAAATTTTCTTATAAAATATGAAATGAATAAAATCTGCTGTCTTAGAATTATGTATCAATGAAACATTCTACTTATATGTTCTAATATAAGTGATAAATAAGAAATAGAATAAATTTACATGCAATTATTATTATAATAATAATAATTAGTTGATAATGTATGTAATAAACTAAAAAATATTTTAATCAGTATTATATGTGTGCAAATCTTTCTGTTTCCAAATTTCTTCTTTTTTTCTTTTTCTCGTCTAGTATCTGCCTGTAATCAGAAATTTCTTTTGCTAACCTTCCTTAAATGCCTCACTTTTATCTCACTTTCAATAACTCACTTCTCAACACTTCTCAATGCTATGCAATCGTCAACAATCGCAGCAATCGTTCACAATCGTTCTCGTTTTGAAGTCCAATCCACGATCCGATGAAGTCGTTCAGTTGTTGGAAGTCGTTAGAAATCAAGCGAAATATAGACTGGATGATGGTGGGGGAAACATAGTGCTGCCGCCTGCGCTTTCACTACACAAGATTGAACTCAACTTCCGTCGCCGATAAAACCATAGGAGTTTGCACACCCTGGCCGCCATCGAGGTACCATCCAGCCCTGCGAGCCGAACGACGAGCTGCCGGAACGAGGGATTAATTGTAAGGCCACTGCTCAGCCTCCTTAAAGTAAGATCGTTGTAATACTAAGGCCCTCCCGGGAGTCGCGTTGTGCCGCGAGAATCGATGAAATCCGCCGTAACTTGAATAATACCGAGTACCATATCGCGGGAGGGCTCGTACAAAAAAGTGGTCGCGAGTGCCCGTCCCGGGGATGCAAACGTACGGTCGCCGACAGTCCGCGTGCGTGTAATTTCGTTGCGTGTAATTTCGTTGCGTGTGATTTCGTTGCGTGTAATTTCGTTGCGTGTAATTTCGTAATCGTCGTTGGCTTAACCGTGCCGTAGTTTCGGGAGGTTGCTCTCGCGCGTGTGAGAGTCTCGTGGTTATCGTTTCCGGTTAAGTTCGCGCTAATTATAAGTGGATGTCCGTACGTTTCATCGGGATTAATGGCTCACGGTTGTGTCGCGTTTACGGGTGAGTCCATTCGTGCGTCTCGTGGGGAGTGAAGATCCCCAGCTCTGTCGCGGTAGATTGTAAGGAAATTGCGTTAGTTATAAAAGCGGGACCTCGTGCGCTTGTTGGAAGTAAATGTTTTCGAGTATTTCGCGTTTGACCGTCCGGGTAGAATTCGCTGCAACTTATGTCGGGGAATAGTCTTGTACGAATTCGACCGGGATTGCTGTGCAGTTCAGCGACGGAATGAGTATCGCGCTCGTGGGGTGACACGTGGCGCGTGCTCGAATTCTGCTTGTTCGCTGTGGAACACGCCTACCTTCTTCCACTTGTTATCTGCCTTAATTAAAATATATTTTTATGTTTCTTGTTACTCGGATGTGTTGATTGCGCTACGCTCCCTCTCCTCTTCCAACCGCGATTAATCGAAGAAGCCCACGCCTGAGAAAACGGCGATCTCGTACATCGTGGTGTGAGGAATCGCACCTGGCGCCCAACATTTACAAAAAACTATTCAGTCGAGCTACCACCTGGGTTTCGGAGAGAAGTATCGCGATTTAGAAAGAGATCTTTAGTGAATAAAAGCGACGGCGCGCTCCTCCACGGCCGGCGAGACCGTGAGGACATCGTCGTTGTCGTCACTATATATTATATATATATATGAGTTAATGTGTGTATCCTGGGGAAGTTCTTAGAACGCAGGGTATATGTATATAAAAGAACGGGTATTCGCAGTTCGCCATTTTAGACTGCCTAAGCAGGACCAATTACGACGAACTGCGAATATACCCGTTCTCTTATATATACCCGTTACAGCGTAGGGTATCTCAAAATGTCTAGAATGTCCTTGGGGGATCTATGTTGTCTGAGAATATATTTCTAATATATCTGCATATTTTATGTAATCATATTTTTACAGTTCATTCAAGAATATGCCAAAAGATATAGCGTTTCATAAGCTTCATAAGAAAGTAAAAATAAGGAAACTTATCAGTGAAGATGTAGAGGAATCCAATTCAACGAATTCTTCAATTGAATTGGAACAATCACATACTTTCGTTAGAACCCATACTTCTGAAATACCAGATGTTTTTCATGATAAAAAGAAATTTGAACTTCCTCACAATTTGGAACTTATTGATCAGTCTGAATTTTCTGACTATTCTCATAATTTTGAGTACTCTGAACATTCTGATTATGAATACTGCAATAACGATGGTAATGGAGAAGAGTATATTTTGTATGAAAATATAAACCTTGATAATTCTCCCCACCATCCTTACTCGCCATATAATTCTAACTGTTCGCGGTCTAGTGACAATTTAGCTTCCGCAAATTTAAAAGTGCTAAAATTTCTTCGTGGTTGGGCTTTAAAGCATAATGTAACGCACGAAGCAATTTCAGACTTATTGAAAGGTTTAAAAGAAAATCACGAATGTTTTGCCGATGATTCAGAAGACAGATTTCCTGTCAGTGCACGAACACTGTTGAAAACAGGAACAAAATTAATTAAAAAAGTTGTTGAGCCTGGCTATTACATTCATATAGGATTGAAAAATCAATTATTAAAAATTGCTTCTGAATATTTGAAAACCTTAAATTCTTTTAAATTATTAATAAACATTGATGGATTATCTCTGTTTAGAAGTTCGCCTGATTAAGTGTATCCTATATTATGCACTGTAGTATCCGTTCCAGAATTGCGTAAAGAAGTATTTCCTATAGGAATTTATTACGGTAAAGAAAAACCTGTAAATTTAGAAGATTATTTAACAGATTTTATAACTGAAATTAATAGTCTCCATGAGAATGGCCTTCATTTTGAGAATCATACTGCACAGTTAGATGGTGTTTATTTTGTTTGCGATGCTCCAGCGAAAAGTTATATTATGGGAACCGTATCACATACAGGATTTCATTCCTGCACTAGGTGTACTGTTCGAGGTGTCACCTCAGACAATCGACGGATTTTCATTGATTTAGAGAGTCCTGCTCGCACTTCTGAAGATTTTGTACAAAGGAGAGACCCGAATTTTCGCCGTCGAGATACTCCTCTTATTAATATCGCGGATTTAGATTTTGTAAAGCATTTTATTCTCGATTATTTACACTTGCAATGTCTTGGCATAATGCGTTCAATGATAGTGAATATGTGGTACCAGGGAGCAATTCCTCATAGACTTTCGGCTGCACAAGTTCAATTGGTGTCAAATTTTCTTGTTCAGTTTCAAAGGTATATTCCTGTAGAGTTTGCAAGAAAATGTAGAGAACTCTACATTGTTTTACGGTGGAAAGCAACGGAATTTAGATTATTTCTTTTATATATAGGACCAATTGTTCTCAAGAATGTTTTGAGTAAAGAGAAATATATACATTTCTTGGAATTTCATTTTGCAATGAGAATTTTATTAAACGTGAATCTATGTAAAAAGCAGGAATTTCGTCAATTTGCTAAAGATCTTTTAAAACATTTTGTTCAGTCAACTGTATTATTATACGATTGAAATTTTATTTCTCACAATTTTCATAACAGCATTCACATAGTTGATGATGTAGATGATTTTGTCGACAAATTAAATGATTTCTCCTTGAATACGATATCTGCATTTCCTTTTGAAAATTATATGCAAAACATTAAAAGAAAAGTTAGAGGACGCAATAAGCCACTTGAGCAAATAGGACGACGAATTGGAGAAATAATGTCGTTTGAGTCGGATTATTTAAGGAAAAAACGCCAAGATAAACAATTTCCAAGTTTTTTAAATCCCCATAATGAGGGTCCTTTGTTACCAGCTTGTACGCGTCAGTATCGTGGTGTTGCTCTTCCAAAATTTAAAATAATAAACAAAAGCCCTAATAATTGCTGTGGTAGTGCTGCCGGAACCATTATTCAAATTGAGAATATAGCTTTTTGTGGGCATTTGCAAGTTCCAGTTGTTATCGGTAGAGAATTTCTTAATAAATGCGACTTCTACACTATACCTTCTGAGAGTTCCCGCGTGGGGGTATTTAAAGTTAATAAATTAGCGAATCTCAAAATGTGGCCATTGTCAGAAATTACGACAAAATACGTACAGTTGCCGTACAAAACTGGTTACGTTGTACTGTCAATTTTACATTGTGATACGCTTTAATTGAGATCTTACTATTCTACTTCAATCTATTTTTCTTTTTTCATCTGGTATTGTATTTTATATATGGGTATGTCATCTTTGTATGTGACAATAAGGAACACATTACAGGTACAAATAATTCATTTGTAATCATACAATATAAGCTATATACTCGTTTAATTAAGTCACAAACGTGATAATTTTAAACCTTACAGAGGAAGAGTAAATTCATCAAATTATAAATATATATTAGTTGCTTAATTGTGTTTAATCAATATTTATGGATTTATAATAACAAAATTTTACTCAAAATACAATCAAACAAAGCAAATTAGTTTTAATGAATTTAAAAATTAAGATTAATGTAATTAAAGACTATTAATTCTTAATTCTATATTAAAACTAGAATTCTTAAATTATAAGTTTTTTATGGCGCCCGAACAGGGACACGACCGTAAGGAGCAGACCCGGGAGAACGGCAAGATGAAGGAGTTTTATTACCGGCTCAGTAAGAGCGATCTCGTGCACGAAATGGAAATGCTCGGACTCGACACCGAGGGCAGCCTCGACGAACTCCGGAAACGATTGAGTAAATTCATCGATGAAAATCCCGAGATGTTCGAAGCACGGGACACCCTCCGCCTCCCGCCCCCGGCCATAACCCTAAATCAAGACCCCCCGCTCACCCCGGTAACCGCGATACACGCCGACCCCCCGAGTAACCCGTCCACGGAAATCTCTTAACCGAGACGCGCCTTCATTTCGTTAACCTCGCCACCCGTCTGCTTCTCCGCACCTCCTTCGAACCCCGGCCAGCCGCGAGCTCGATCCGCGCTTCGAAGACAGGTTGTTTTATGGCGCCGACGAATCGGTCGTTTTATGGAATATTGAAGGGCGCCGCTTTTGTCGCGGAGATCGACGATTACCGGTGATACAATTCGGCGCACCTCGAGGGGTCCGCGGAACTTCGGTGCCAGCTTGGCGTTAAACGCGGCGGCTTTGTTGGAGAGTGGGTATTCGCGTTTCCATACCCACTCCCCGACCTTCGGTGCCCACTGGCGGCGTCGTAGATTGTAATATTTTTCCTGTCTCTGAAAAGCGCGCGCCAGGTGTACTCTCACGAGTTCGTAGGCCTCCTCGAGGTGTCGGCGCGTTTCGTCCGGCGGAGCGGCCGCGGCGCTTGGGGCGGTCTCCCGGTTGAGAGGGGAGATTGGTTCTCGAGGAAATCAACAAGATCCTCGCCGAGCCAGAGGAGTATGACCCGACCCACCCGGACATTGGGCATACCTGGTCGAGGCTCTTCCACAGAGGGTCCGCCGCCGCCGCCGCCCTCGCCAAGAGTACCGCACCCGCAGGCGCACCGCCGACACGCAAAAACGTGCCGACGGTCGGCTGCACGATCCAACGGTCCGACGAGCAGCAACGGCGAAAATTAGAATGGCTCACCACCCCGCCACCGCCACTGAGCCAGCCGAGACCACGCGCCGTGCCGAGAATCACCAAAATAGAGAAGACGAAAGTCGACCTGGAGGCCATACGGAGCCGTCTAAAACCCCTGGCACCGCCACCGACACCGGCCAACAACCCGCCGGCACCGGCGAGACCCCCGCCGATACCAACCACCGGCCCGACGGCACCTCCAGAGGCAGCCACGACGAGGATCCTTGCGCCTCCGCCGCCGCAACCAGCACCAGCCGAGGTCCGACCATTACGGGCGGAAGGGACCCAGCCACCGCCCTCGATCCCGGTAGCCGTAGAGGACGGGCACATCATATGGGTGCCCCATTACCATGCGCACGTCTCGGCAGCACAAAACGCGGTCGGGAGGCAAGCGATGGCATATCCGATTCAACGCAACCGGCTCCGTCCGCAGCATTCGGGAAATTAAACCGAAAACGTAGAGCGCCGAATTCGCGCTTTCCAAGAAGGGGGGTGATGTAACGATGCACCCCCAAACATGCATCGTTCCGGCAGGAACACCACGCCGAGACCACCCCGCCGACCACCCGCGGGGGTGAAGAACGGGCACGATGTGCCCAGCGTATTTTTTAATCATCACATGGTAGGAAGTCCGCGAATGGACTTAACACGCGGCAACCGCTTCACCGCGCCGAGCGGTGCCGAAGGCGGCCGAAGACCGCCGAACGCGATCATAGCGTCGGGGCGCCGCGATCCCCGACCGTCCGCCGCACCGGCCCGGCGCTCGCGATCGCCGTCGCTACCCCCACCACGCCGCGACGCCGCCGCGACGCGTATATAAGCCCAGCATCGCTGGCACAGAGCGCGATTCCCGATCATCCGTCTTCCCGACAACACCGATCCTGAATTCCCGCACGAAGCCAGTCCGAACGCAAGGTAGAGCGCCTCCGGCATTCTCTGTCTTCGCCGAGTGTGTCTCGGCTAACGACCAGCTTTTTGCACCTATCTGAATCACCCGAAGCCGTCCGGATACGAAGGTAGAGCGCCTCCGGCATTCTCTGTCTTCACCGAGTGTGTCTCGGCAAAGGACCAGCTTCTCGTTATCCAAATCATCCGAAGCCTGTCCGGACAAGACGGTAGAGCGCCTCCGGCATTCTCTGCCCTCGCCGAGTGTGTCTCGGCCGACGACCCGCTTCCGCCGCGTTATCCACGCTTTGCGATCCATATCGCCGCCGCGCTTCGCGCCATTTTCCCGCGCTCCGGGCCGGGCTGGCCGGGAAACCGGCGCCGCCCGTGCCGATACCTGCCACCACGCGATTCGGTCCGCGCGAATACAACAGCACCGGCTCCGCCCCGCACATACCGCGGGCTGCCCCGCGCCGCCCGCGACTAAACCAACGTCGCCTCGCACGCATCGACCCATTGTAAATGTCGCGAGCGTAGATTGTAATTGTTATAGAATAAATTTAACTATTTTCTCTTAACCGAGACGCGCCTTCATTTCGCTAACCTCGCCACCCGTCTGCTTCTCCGCACCTCCTTCGAACCCCGGCCAGCCGCGAGCTCGATCCGCGCTTCGAAGACAGGTTGTTTTATATTAGTTGCTTAATTGTGTTTAATCAATATTTATGGATTTATAATAACAAAATTTTACTCAAAATACAATCAAACAAAGCAAATTAGTTTTAATGAATTTAAAAATTAAGATTAATGTAATTAAAGACTATTAATTCTTAATTCTATATTAAAACTAGAATTCTTAAATTATAAGTTTTTTATTGTATAAAATATAATGTTACAAAATACCGATCAGAATGTTGTTTATCCAATAAGTTTATGAAATTATAAAATTTTACAAGTGTTCTGTTTCTAATATTTTTGCAGGAATAACAAATTATAATAGGCAATCCAATTAATTTGGATACAATTATAAAATATCAAGCATGAATGATAACGTTTTTTGCGAAAAATCAGTATCTACTGGAAAAATGCATACTGATGACGATGTGGCAAAATGGTCAATTGTCCACTTTGAAACAGACGAAGACAAAGATATTGAAAGTTTCAACGATCTTATTCCGTCTTCGTGGATTACGACGACGGGGACATTATGTTGGTATCCTATGACTGAACATCAAGCGACTGTACAGAAATTAGTAAAACAGTGTGCAAAGGCTAATTCGGAGTGGAATTGTTTTGCCATCAAGACAATAGAAGAAGACATTGGTAAATTTTACATTAAGATAATTTTTCACGCATAATTTGTGTTCGGGCGCGCAAGAAACGCGCCGAACGAATCGCCGAATCCGCTCCGCGAGAACGCGAGATAATTGCGAGTGGCTTCGTTCAGTCTTTTAACTATGAGACGATCGGGGTTTCAGCTGAACGCGGACTCGATCGCTTGTTAGGAACTTGAGTGGAAGGCCCAAAAGACAGCAATTGACTTACAATACATACAAACTTTATTCGATATGATAACAAAACTGACGAAACGCGAGATGTACAGATAAATTAGTGCGAATGCACTCGGCGCGCTGTGACTTGTAGTGTTTGAAGCGCGGTGTTACATGAAGAACGACTTTACCGAAGCGCGGTTTTATCCTATTTTATACTCCTTCGGCGCGGTCCGTGACGTTGCATTTGCACGCGGGCGAAAACGCGATTGGTATGTGCGAATGCCCGGGGCGATGGCTACGAGAACCCTCGTTACGAGGCTGAGTACACTCGACCTCGCTGAACCATGGCCGTCGGGAGTAAGTTGGATGGAGTTCGGGAACACTCTGAGAACTCTCAGTAGAGGCTCGGAACACCGGACCTCCTTTTGCGTGTGCCCTGGGATATTGGATGGGGTAGGCTTCGTCGAAGGCAGCAGAGAGCCGGAGCTAAGACGAAGTGCCGGCTCCTGTCGGAGCGCCGACTTAAATACCCCGGCGCGGCGGGTTCGTTGGAAGGGAGGCCGGCGGTCGGGCGAGCCGCGTGGGGATGCTGACGCGCGCTCGCCTTCGGCGCGGATCGGCTTCTTCCGGCGGTTCCGAACTTATCGAGAATTTTGTGTGAGAAGCAAACGAAAAGTATATCGCAGTACATATAACGGACGGATACAATTTTTTATATTAATAAATTGGGGGAATCCCCAACAATTTGCCTTTTTTCATAGTTTACAATTCTTACTCTTACATTTGGATTTTATGACTTTTGCAGGGAAGTATGATCAGGGAATGAAAATGCTGGTCAAATTTTCCAAAAATCTTAATGCCACGCTATACTCAGATTTTGAAGAAAAAGGGAAAGGAAAACGATTGAGAAAACCGATTAAGTATTTTGACGATAAATCTGACAATAACAAGAAAAAAAATAACACAAAAAGACGAAATATACAATCGATACCACCACTACCAAAATTAGCGAATGCGAGCAATTCGGCGCAGGCAAGTGAGCCTGTCAAAGTGAATAAAATGATAAAATCGTCATGCGTAGATAAAGCTTCATCTTCAGATAATAATGTAAAAAGCCAAAACTCTTATGTCACACATGAGATAAATGTCTCTCATGAAAGGTCAAAGAACAAAAATTACATGGATTGTAAAGAAGTAAAACTTCTACAAGAGACATCTTGTTCTACCGAAATGCGCAAGTCTGCAGCAACTACTTCAGACAAAAAATTAAGTTCTCAAAAATGTTCTTCAAGTGATAAAGGCTCCACAATTGATCCGAAATGCACTTCTGCCAAAGAAGGGAAAGAATCAGCCACATTAGAATCTCTTGCAGATGCAATTAGCAATCTGAAAGGTATGTTGAAAATATTATTGTCGTTTATGTATTTATAATGAAAAGTTTTACTATTGCATGTTGTTAGTGGACCGCTCGATGTTTTCGCGCGCCGCGCCGAGGAGAGCACAAAAAATAGTCAATAGCTCGTGTAAAACGAGACAAGAGTCACTTTATTGAAAGCTGGTTACAATGTCAGATTCGCGTGGAAAGATCGCACTCGCTATTACACTACTTAGGATTCGCTACGATTCGACTCCGTTTTTTGCTATCGATAAATACACGTGTCGCGTACGAATTGCGGGGCTCACTGAGCTCCCGGCCGGAGCAAGCGAAGCGATCGCGGCCGGAGCTCCGAACTTTTCCGCGAGGTATTTTGAGACGTGAGAAACGCTGATTGGCTCCAAATCGTCGAGCGACCAGACTATTGGTCGCAGTACGAGCGATCACGCGATGTACATTTGCGGTCCGGGCGCGAGCGAAAACACCAAAAAAAAAACGGGGGAAAGGCAAATAAACGCGTTTTGGAGCAAATCGAGCGCTCTCGAATATTCCCAACGTTCGCTTTCACTTTTCGAGCGTTAGATTCTCAACAAATATTTATTAAACGTTTATTTAACGTTTATTTAATATTTGTTTTACATTAGTAAGTTATTTGCAATAATAAGTTAAAAAAACATTTATTTAAAATTTATTTGACATTATTTTAATATTTATTTTACATTAATTATTTATTTAGTGTAATAATTTGAAAAAAACGTTTATGTAACGTTTATTCCACATTAATTTAATATTCATTTCACATTAATTATTCATTTGCAATAATGATTTGAAACAACGTTTATTTAACATTTATTCGACAGTAATGTAATATTTATTTTACATTAATTATTTATTTGTAATAATGATTTAAAGAAACATTTACTTAACATTTATTTAATATTAATTAAATATTTACTTCAAATATTATTTTATATTTATTATTTCATTATAAGAAATGTTTTATTATTTTTCTCCCGCGCGGTACCTGCAATACCGGCAGTTCGCGGCAACGCCGCTAGGCGTCGCATCGCCAGTGCAGTCTCTCGAGTTCAAGATTCTGCACCGACTTGTATAAGAGAAGACCCCCTACGGGACCGAGACAGATCTTCCCGGCGCTAGTCGTCAAGGCTGAAACCGCGAGTACGCTAAAGCCTACCCTACGGCGCGAGTCGCTAAGATGTTGTTTTTCAAATATTAAAAAAACTTTTCTAATGTAAAAGAAATATTTATTCAAATCTTAAATTAACGTTTTTCAAACGTTAAAAAAACATTTTAGAATACGTCAAAATAGATGTTTTTGTAACATAAAAAAAAACACTTTCAAACCTCAAAATAAACTTTTTCAAACATTAAAAAAATGTCCTTTTAAACGTTAAAATAAACGTTTTTAAACATTAAAAAATGTTTTTTTTAATGTTAAAATAAATATTTTCAAATAAAAAAAAGGTGTTAACCCATGATTTTTAACATTTTTAAAAATGTTTTCAAAAATGTTTTCCAAATGTTTTTAAAAATATTTTTAAAAACATTTCTTTGCTGTTGGGTAGTGACTAGGTAGTATAGATTAGAATAAAATTTTAAAGTCAGACAGAGCTTGTCACTAGATAATCAGTTATTTATGATCTAGTTGCTGCCTAGTCATTATATATCAGATACGATGGTAGATGGCGCTGCATTGTTGTGCAAATCTGATAAAGTTACTATCTCGTTACTAGCATTTGTAAATTAATTAGCGAATAAGAATTGAGGTTATGATATTCCATAAAAATCTGTCTAGTAACTATCTAATAGTAGCATAATCAATATAAGTCAGTAATACGTGTATTTATATTTCTACTTCTATCTAACCATTAGCTAAGAAAAATAAGAAAAAAATCAAAATGTAATTTCTAAAGAATGCTGCGTTAAATGTTATTAAATAGCAATAAATTCTGACAATTTTAACGACTATTTAGTAAATATTTATGCAATTGATTTTATTTAAAATTATGTAAATTAAATAAATAATATTTTACAAAAATATATGTATAACATATTATTTCCTTTATTATTTTAATGTTATTTATTAACTATTGTCAAGGTCACCCTCCTGAGTGACCTTCAGAAGGTTTTAGCCGTCGCTCGTTTTTTATTAAAAAATTATAAACAAAAAAAGTTTCGAAAATATAGCAATTATTTTAAGTACTGAGAGGCATAAACGACTAATATTACGTTTTTTTTTCAAGCAGAGAATACTTTATTTCGCGAGAAAGTCGCTGCTTTACCAAAACACAGCATTTAAAGCAGTAAATTGTTGATAAATTGAAGTCTTCTTGTTAAAGCAGAGAATACTTTATTTTGCGAAAAAGTCGCTGTTTTACCAAAACACAACATTTAAAGCAGTAAATCGTTGATCACTAACCTACATAGGTTAATTGACGCGCTTTAAAAGTATATTTAAGTGTTTAAAGCGCGTCAACTAACCTATATATATGCACCTATATATGCTATATTTTCCAAACTTTTTTTGTTAATAACTTTTTAACGAATAGCGAGCGACGGCTAAAACCTTCTGAAGGTCACTCGGGGTCATGACCTTGACAACATATATCAAGGTCATTGAAGTCGGTAAGGTCGCCAAACTTTTTTTTGTTAATAACTTTTTAATAAAAAACGAGCGACGGCTAAAACCTTCTGAAGGTCACTCGGGAGGGTGACCTTGACAACATATGTCAAGGTCAAGGTCATCGGAGGTGCTTCCCCTAAACTGCATAATTACCTTAACTATAATTAAAAAAGAGATATTAATTCATTAGACAACCATTAAATTTGAATTACATGATTAACAATAATTATTAAGCAGCAAGGTCCCGAGTGGAAATTGGTCTAGCCAATCTGATTTGCAGCTATATAATGGCTGGATCACGCAGGCTAGATATGTTACCTAGCCCTTGACTAGCTTAGCACTAGCTATAATTTATAAATAATTCTTCGCTGTCTAGTACTTTTCTAGCCCCTGCACGGTAAATACTAGAATAGATGGCGCTGGAAACTTTCAAAAAATTAGCCAGCTGTTGTCTAGCCACTAGTAATTAAAAATTTGTTAGCATTCGAACAGTAAGGTTTTGTCCTTCTTAAATAGCGTCTTCACAACTGTCATTCCATATTATATTAGAAAGTTATTTTGAAAAGAATTAAGACCTATATGATTCTGTTTGGAACAAGCTCGCGCACGAGCCTGGCCTCGTGATTTAGATGAGGAAGGAACAAATGTAACGAATCTTTGTTTGGAGAGAGAAATTGTGTACCGTGATTTATTTATCGAAAGCAACTTATAAATGGCAGAAATATTCACTGAATACCAACATTTGTTGCAAGGGTAAGGAAAACTGCCACAAAACCTTACCAGTATTCGTACAATAAAACATATAAATTTTCTGGGTTATAAGAAACATAAATCATATCGAATATAATAAAATGAATAAGAGAATTAATATAAACGAATCCTTTCTTTGATATTTGTAACGTTTTTATTTTTCAATAATTATATATGTGAAAATTGATCTTGTATTGTAATTCAACACTTCTATGAAAGTGAGACGTATCTTGGTTATCTAATCTTGTTACAGTCATAAAGTCAATCAATTACAGTAATAAAGCAGAAACAGTTTTAATTTCTATCGAGAAAAGGAAATCGTTTCAATTTGAACATATATATATATGAAAAAACACCGCAAAATCAGTTTAAAGCAAATAAAGCAATAAAAAATGCATGGAATCAGTGTGTCAATTTAATTGCTCTTAAATAGATATATTTCTAAAAATAATGTTCTTTAATTCGATAGAATTAATTGCACTATTAACGAGCGAGACAATAAAGAAACGTTAGAACTTGTAAGTTCAACAATTCGTAAGAGATGTAAAATTAATAATCCTGGATTGACACACTAATTCTCGTTTCGAGAATTCCAATATCGCTTGCAATAATTTGTATGAAAACATATATAATAGGTTTTGAAAAGGAATGAACGCACGCAAGATTATATATAAAACACATAAACGGAAGATCGTTACTCGAATCGTAAGAAACAATTAATGATACGAATAGATAGTAGAAGAAACGCTTAATATAATCAGACTTTGAGGAACACGAATTAATATGTTATTATTATAGACAGGTATTCAGACACTAATACCAAATCACAGAATACTCACGGTTCAAGAATATTTCAATAGAATGTATCGAAACGCAAACGAAAGTTAATGTATATTATCGCAATGCACGGTAGTCGGATTTAATTGTAAAGCGACGCTTGTACGAAGATACTATCTGAAAGTATTGGTTTATTACACTATCTTATACGCACGCAAGTTAAAGAATTATTTACATTTTTGTTATTTATAAGAAGAATTGGTTGCAACCGACGAAATGACCAATATTTACAAAAGTTAAATGAGCTCATTGATATTAATTGACTCGAAATAAATTGTGCACAATTCTTTAATAGGAGAGGATGTTTTCCTCTCAACTCGTGAAACTCCTCAATTGAACAAGGATAACCCTAAGAGAATTAAGGATCCTTTGATCAGGATCCTCCTTGTAACGTTAGATGAAATACTAACGTCTCTACTCAAGTATGAGAAATTCGGTTACCTTGTATTTGAAACTCTTATGACATAATTCAACGAGAATATTTACGAATGTTCTCAAAGAAGAAACTATAAGCAGAGGTTGTCCTCAATTCCTCGATGACGTTTCGTCTCCTGCTTGAAAGTCCTACTCGTACGTTCTCAAAGAGGCTTCCTTCCTGGTATCCGGAAAAGTAGCCTGAATATTCCAACAGGGCTCGTATCTTTGATGCGACGACAGTCGCTCAGCTTCGAATCCGCGTCACACACGAGAAAACGATATATTGTTTGTTTTACATTGAGAAACGGATCTCGATATTTCCGCGACTCGAATCTAAAGCTCACTGCGAAAAGAATGACGCAATTTAATACGTTATTAGAACAGATTACAACAGATGTGTACTGAACGAGGTTTAGAAGACGAATTCTCGCTCGCCCGGGCTGCGCGCCCCTCCCAACATGCTTACGCACGCGCGGTAGTCCTACGCCGCTACGCCTGGGACGCAACGCGGCCGGCGCCTATTTCGCGCATTCACACCGGCCTTCTCAGAACGCGCGGCATGAACTATCATATTTCAAAGGCCACAGATGGCCGTACCGACACAATCTCTCTCTCTCTCTTTTCCTCAACTTCAAACACATTCGTATTGGTCAATTAATACATTAATAGGATAGCTAACTTTTGTGTACTCATAGCAACAGCCAAGTAAAAAGTGTAAGATTTTCGAATAGGTATAAGTGGACAAATTTCAAATAGAGATAGGCATGAGTCGGTTGGATAGCGTTAGCCTGAAAATAAATAAGTAGGAAGTCCGGAAAGGTGAAATAGAGTAGGGAAAAGCCTTCGCGCGTTCCGAAGGAAGGCACGGACGGACGGCAGAGTGATAACGGCAGTAAGATACACAATATCTTACAAAAGTTTTTATTGTATATTCTATTATATATTTTTACTGTTGTGACACAGTTAATAAAAAACATAAGGTTATGAATAGAAAAGAAAAAATTCGCAAACGCGTCCAGAAACATCGTCTTATTAAATCTGCATTGAGGAGTATTTCTCAATCTGATCATTCCTCAGGTATGTAAAACCTTATTTCTTATAGATATTGCTGTATGCATATTTAATAACTGTGTTCTTTAATTCTTATATTTTATTTGTTGGAAATTTAGATGAACTTTCCAATATTGCTAGCACGTCGAGAATTTATAGAGACTCAAGTACTGTGAATGATTCTATTCATGTTGACGCTACTCTACTCCAGTCAATCAATGAAGATGACATTAATGAAAATAAAGATCAGCACGATAATTTTTCTGAAAGCAGTGAAGATGACATTAATGAAAATGAAAATCAGCACAATAATTTTTCAGAAAGTAGTGAAGATGACAACATCAACAACAATATAGCGGAAGATGATCCTGAAGTTGAAGAAATAAGAAATTGGCCAGTTACATATAGTATTCCATTGGCACATATTGACGTTCTTTTAAACATATTACGAAAAAGACTTTTACTTCAACTTCCAAAATGTAGCAAAACATTTTTACATTCTTCAAGAGCTGAATATACTGTGAAAGCGATGAGAGGAGCAAATGATCACGTTGGCGAGTTTGTTTACTTAGGGATTGAAAAAGGTCTTATAAATTGTGTAGATCCTACATAGAGACAATACCATTCTTCTTCAAATGAATGTTGACGGAGCTCCTCCATATAAATCAAGTACTAAATAATTGTGGCCCATACTTTGCAAAATTTTCCATGAACCAGACATATATTCTCCATTTCCTGTAGCAATTTACTACGGAGATACAAAGCCAGATGATGTAAATAAATTTCTGGATGATTTTATTCAAGAAATTAAATATTTACATAAAAATGGTATTTACATAGATGACAAAAAATATGTTATAATCTTGAAACATATTATTTGTGATATCCCTGCCAGAAAATTCTTGAAACAAATAAAAGGACATGGAGGTTATGCAGCCTGTGAGCGTTGCGAGGTTTATGGGAAAAGTTTAGGATTTCCAAATAAGCGTGTAATATATCCTGATGTCGATTGTTCCAAACAATCAGACGAATTATTCAGAAAGCAGCAACAAAAAGAACATCACATTGGCTATTTACCATTATTACGGATACAACCATCAATCGATATGATTAATATTTTTGTTATAGACTTCATGCATCAATTCTGTCAGGGAATCACTAAGAAGTTCTATGTAATGGATTTACTATTTAACAAGACTGCTGTGAAATTGAGGCCTAATCTTCGACAAAAACTATTTGAACGTATAACGCATTTGAAAACATATGTGCCTGAAGAATTCCAACGAAAACCTCGGGTTCCTGTTTCAAATATGAAAGCAACAGAACTTCGATTTTTAGCCTTGTATGCTGGTCCTATTGTCTTCAAGGGAATTTTAAATCCTGACCTGTATAATCATTATTTACTTCTTCATGTGACTTTTCGAATTCTATGCACAAAAAATCTTGCACAAAAATACAATGAGAATGCTCAATCTTACTTGAAAACATATTTTCTACAGTTACCAAAATTGTATGGTAAAGGATCTCAGATTCTAAATGCACACTATCTTTTACATATAGCTGATGACGTTAAAATAAATAATTGTAAGGTAAACGTCCCAGTAGCCAACCATGTCCCAGTTCCCAACCACTAAGGGAAATATTCCACTTAATTAAAAGATTTTTCGATAAAAATAAATAAATAACCACTTAATTGAGTTCTACGATTTATAATCTATGCATAGGACAACGGTTAAAATAATCCTTGCGCTCTTTGTAGTAATTTTTTCGAGTTTCTTGAGAGTGCACGCGCTGCCCCGGGAAACGAAGCGCATCTGTAAGCCAGTTTGTTAAGAATTGACGAAGTACAATTGTAACTATTGTCGCCTTTATTTTTTATATATATTGAACAAGTTATAGCTTTTTATATTAAGGAAGATGTAGAGAATGCAAATCTAGGGTCGAAATTTAGTTAGACTTGCCGATAAATTGTTAATTTGCATGGTTGGATACTCGGACGTTTCAACCGTATGGTGTATCAATAGCCAACCAAGTGGCTGGATATTGGTACAACCAGGCGATCGGGTGATGTCCCAATTGCCGGACGCAACGAACACAGCGGCCATAACCTTGATGGAACGATCAGCATTGACGCGCGGCATTGTTTACTAATGTGCTTAAAGTACGGCATTGTTTACTAGTGTATTTAAAATTACGTTAAACTGAGATGATTATTCGCAGTATGATATCTAACATTTTACAAATTTGGCTTCGTCGAACGAGTTCGTTATTGCTATTATGTAGTCAGCAGATTGTTTACATTGGAATTTTAGGTTAATCGAGCATTATGCAAAAAGTCTTTCCACGCATATTTCAAGTATGTATCTATTTATGTTACTATAGACGCTGGCATCATGTCGAAAACAGAAAAGTATACAAAATCGTCAATAAAAACTGCTCTGGCTGCAGTAAGAATGGGCGTGCCTTTGAGGACTGCGAGTAAAATGCACAACGTTCCGAGAAGCACTCTCTATAACAAGCACAAACAAGGTGTTTCACAACTCGTCAAGAAGAGACCGTCTAGTATTCTGTCTGCGGAAGAAGAAACCCAGCTTGTCAAGTGGATCTTTCATGTCAGTAAAAAAGGTTTCCCGATATCCAAGGATCAGCTGTGTGACAGTGCTGCACGATTGGTTGTGAGACTCGAACGACCAACGCCGTTCAAAGAGAATCGTCCCGGCCGTCACTGGTACGAGGCGTTTCTCCGTCGTCACCCGGAACTTAGCCGAAGAATAGCTCAAAATCTGAGTTATAGTCGCGCTTCGGCGACGGAAGAAAGACTCAGAAATTGGTTCGCCGAGGTCGAGAGCTACTTAACAACGCAGAACTTGTTGAATATTGATCCCTCGAGAGTTTACAATTGCGACGAGAGTGCATTCTTCCTATGTCCGAAGGCCGAGAATGTGATTGCAAGAAAAGGTGCGAGATCGGTTTATAAAGTCGTCAATGGGGATGAGGAGTGCCTCACCGTTCTCTTTACGGTTAACGCGGCGGATGTAATGGCCCCACCAATGGTGATGTATTGGTACCGGAGAATTCCGGCGAGCATAGCTCGAAACGTCCCTAAAGGTTGGAACATCGGTACATCGGAAAGGGGGTGGATGACCGCCGAGACGTTTTACGTATATATCGCAAACGTTTTTTATCCATGGTTGAAAGAAAATAACGTCGAGTTTCCCGTTGTTCTTTATGTCGATGGCCATTTTTCGCATTGTACGATGCCTCTGAGCGAGTTCTGCAGGGATTCATCAAATCGAACTGATCGCATTGTACCCGAATGCTACGCATATTTTGCAGCCCCTGGATGTCGCTGTATTTCACCCGCTAAAATCGTCATGGAAAAAAACAGTCAACAAGTGGAGACTTGACCACGACAGAGATCGTCTAACAAAAAACTTTGCGCCAGTGCTGAAAACTGCAATCGACAGCATGAATCTCACGGGAACAATTATTCGAGGCTTCGCGTCTTGTGGATTGTTCCCGTTTTCGGCAAATGCCGTCGATTTTGATGTCCTTAGAAAAGGTTTAAAGAAACGAAAATCTAAGGAAGACAACAAAGTCGAAAGTCAGGCTGAGGACACCAAATCGGCGGAGTTTCTGAAATTCTTCGAAGAGCGGCTACCAGCTGGTCTGCTACCAGAGTTTATCGAATCGGAACGTATTAGTTTTTGGAGTGGCGCGGTAGAAAATCGAGGACTTTTTACGTTTTGGTTGCAAATGAAGGGAGTCACTGGTATAAACAGACAATTTAGGAAAACTGTTTTTTGATTGCTTTTTTTTGTCGTGGATAAAATGAACTTCCGCAAAGTTCATTTTATTTAACTTTATTTAGTTTATGTTTTGGATATTTTTGTGTTTGTATATATAGGCTACGAAAAAATGAGTGTAGATTCGGGCACAATCGACGATGCAGCGGTACCGAGCGACGATCAAAAGTTAGAGGACGCCGAGAGAACAACGGCCGAAGACGGTAGAGGAACCCCGACGGATTGCGCTGCAATAATTACGGCGAATGAGAGTCTGAGTTTGGGGGCAGATCAAAGCATCGTTGTGCTGGCGGTCGAACACGATGAGACTCTGGCAACGATCAATCTCGACGAAAATAGCGGCGCTGGTCAATCATTCGGCGACGCAATCAAAATCAAATAGCGCAACTGACCCCTTGGAGACCGAGCAATTAATTTCGGAAAATAAACCAGGCGCAGGTTTGTATAAAAATACAAAAATACAAAAATGTTTGAATTTTTCCTGTATTTGGCGTCTTTTGATTTGCAGCAGACGTGAGACTTGACAGCAGAGCCCCCGAAGGTATTCCAGATCCGTTCAAAGATGCCCTATTTTGGCCCCCGGATCTTCCAAACAAAAAAAGGAAGAGGCCCCTCAACGGTCCCAAGCCTCCCACTGTGGCTACTTCCGATAAGTGGGTGGAATATGAAAAATCTAAACAAGAGGAAAAAAGAAACATTCTACGTGAAAAAGAAGATAGGATAAAGAGAAGGAAGGAAATGCAAGAAGAGAAGAAACGTGTGCAAGAAGAGAAGAAGCGAGCGCAAGAACAAAAAAAGCTGGAACGAGAAGAAAAAAAAAGGCAGCTGGCTGAATTGAAAAAACTGCGAAAAGAATTGAAAAAAGAAAAACAAAATTGATAATGCGAAGATATTTTACAAACTGTTGCTATATGTACCTGAAGTTACCAAAAATTTCCTTGTCTTACTAATAAAGAAATACTGAATATAAAAAAAGTTGTCTCATGTTGTTAGTTGGAAAGTCTCTACTTTGTGTCGTGAATCGAGAATAAGGATTATGCAATAAATCCAATTAGACTTTCTGTAGTATTTGATTAATTTGTCTCGGGCTGCAGTAGCGGCTTGATGGACAACATTCTTTGTGACAAAATTGTCAGGCAAATTTTGATATGATAAAATGAACGTTTCAAGTTTATCAAGCATCATATTAATACCAATTACAACAAGCGGTAAAGTTATATATTTTTCGCCACTTAGAGTAGTTGACAAAACTTTAAACTGCCGTAGGAATTTAATTAGAATATTCAAAAGAGACCACTCCATTTCCGATAAAAGGTATTTCTTCATAATATCATTATTTTCGCACAATAAATTTAGAGCTTGCTTCATCTGCAGCGCAGAGTCTATCATGTCACTAACCGAATTCCACCGTGTAGCTACACATAGATTTGGTGAAATCATGCGAGAATTTGTTGTTTCGCAACATAATTTCAATTTATTTGTCCATTGTTCTAAATATTTAATTTTGCAAAAAAGATGTTGAAGTTTTGTAAGTACTCTCGTACAATTATCGGGATAAATCTCTTCATCTTCATCGGATTCGCTCGGTTCGTCGTCTATCTCATCGATATTAGACTGTATTAGTCTGAGCATATCATTCACGGCTAAATTTATTACATGTGCAAAACAATGAAAATGTTGATTATTTCGGTCAAAACTAATATTTTCAGCATTCATGAGTGGTTCTAGCTCTTTCATAAATTTTGTATTTGCCGATGCATTGTCGAGAGTTATGCCTTGTACTTTAGAAAGGAGATTCCATGGTTTTAAGCTCTTGTAAAAGATTTCGGCAATATCTTTACCAGAATGCACAGTAAAAAATCGTGCGTCCAAATGTTAAAATTTTCTTGTGTTACCAAGATTTGACTATTATTTCAATGTAAAATTAACATACAACAGCTATGTTATTATTTTCGTAACATTTTCATGTGTTATATTAATGTCAACGTGATAACTTAACACTTTATGTATGTCATTTAGAAATTGAATATTATTTTGAGTTCTTTTAACATAATTATTTCAAAAAATCAACACGCCTTAAAGTTATTTTAACATAAACAAAAGTTTAAGTAAATCTTCAAATAATCGTAAACTTTGACATACAAAATAATCAAATTTACTACAATCAAATGTTCAAAACAACATTTCTCTTAAGTTGAAATAACTATCGTTTATTCAAATATGTTATATCGACATTTTTTACAAGTTATTTTTACATTATACTTAAAGTTAAAAGAACAAATATAAATGTAAAATATAGTGTCAATAAATTAACATTTCTAATTTGTCAACAAGTAACACACGATGAATGAGTTATTTTAACTTAAAATTTAGAGTGGACTTTCTGGGACATTCGAAAAATGTTACGATTAACATTTTATTTTTTACTGTGTGACGACCATTAGAAGGTGCAAAATCTACAACTAGAGATTGAATGTTCCATTGATCATCAATAAAGTGAGCCGTTATCCCATAGTAAGATTTATGAGCTATTGACGTCCAAGCGTCAATAGTAAAAGAAATATTCGAAACATTGTCGTGAAGTATCTTGAACACTATTGCCTGCATTTTAGAGAATTGTTCTAGGGGGTTTTGGATCGCATTCCATTATGCTTTGGAATATTTACACCGCGATGAAGGTAGTGAAACAAATCTTGAGTCGATTGATCATCAAAAAAGTTAAAAGGGAGATACTTTTTCGCAGCCCAATCAACCAGCATAGTTTTAAATTGTTCTTGTGAGAAAACTCGACTTTTATTTCTACTCTGAAAATATATCAGTATTATTATTGTCTTATTAAATCTGTAACGATGCGCCCCAAAATGCATCATTCCCGGCGAACATCAACCGGATGCCGCCCGGCCGAGCACCCGCCGGGCGAGACAAGGCACGGTGTGCCCTTTTTAAATTGTCAATCTCGCGTATCAGTCCGCAAACGGACTTAGCGCGGCAACCGACTCGAAGCGCCGAGCGGTGCCGAAAACGGCCGAGAGCCACCGAACGCAATCGCGGCGTCGAGGCGCCGTACTTCCCGAACGCTCCACCGCTCCATCCCGGCGCGCGCGATTGCCGTCGCGTATACCCCCGCCACGCCGACACGTCACCGCGGGCGTATATAAACCGAGCAATGTTGCTAGGTTTTTAGATTCCGCCGTGAGCCAGCAAACCGATCCGACCGATTCCGCTGCTCACGGATCCCGAAATCCCACAGTCGAACAACCAGGAGGTAGAGAGTATTCTCTGCCTCTGCCGAGTGAAGCATCTAGGCGGTTGACTCGAAATCTCATACGAACACCTGTGACACCGGAGTGAACCAGGGTAAGAGAGTTCTTCTCTTACTCGCCAAGGGTCTTGGCCACCCGGTGCCGCCTCCCGCCTACACGAATCGAGGCGCCAGGAAATAGAGAGTACTTCTCTATCTCCGCTAAGGGTCTTAGCCGCTCGATATCCCGCCCAATCGCGATATCCAAACCTGCGATACCGCGTCACCCGCGCCGAAATACCTCAGCGAGCCCGCACGCCCGCCGATCCGCGAAACCCCGCGATCTCCGTGCATCATCGCTCTACCAAGCGTCCGCACGCTCTGTGATACCTGTATTGTAACCGCGCCCGCGACCTATTACACGTATCTTGTAACCGCGTCCGCGACCTATCACACGTATCTTGTAAACCGCGCCCGCGACCTATTACACGTATCACTGTAGTCCATCGCTATCGTAGCAACGACCGCGACCTTTTGTACATACTCACCGCTCCCGCGAGCATCTCTATGTATTCACGCGTAATTGAATAAATACATTATTCTGTTTTATTATATTTTAACCGAGTCTTGTGTCTTCCTCCGCGCCTACTCCGAACCCTGACCAGCCGCGAGCTAAATCCGCGCTTCGGAAGCTAGGTTGTTTTAAATCTTTAGACTGCCGGGATAAATTAATCACGTTTGATTAATCACGGCAGAACGCAGCGACACACATTGTTTTTCATATTTCTCGTATCGCATGTAAGAAAGCATTCCGCATAAAGAAAACATTCCTATTAATACAAGAGGAAAACTGTTAAAATAATAACCAATAGATTCTTAGTCTACTTTATTGGAAGAGGAATACTCTTTCTGTAAAAGCTTTTGCTTAGAATATGAGATTACAAGAAATTTCACTTAATAAGTAAATTACTTTTTTTTGGGTGATACATGTGATTTTTTTAATACTAAATATATCAATATATACATGTGTGTATATGCTATCCATGCAATGTTAAGCTAATTCTTGTGACTGATAACGATTTGTTTTTTGCGTGATTAAATCTAGTAGAAAAAAATAAAAAAAATTTAAGTAAATTTAATGGTTCAATACCTAAAATAAATCTGTGATTACCCTCATGAAAATTTGCAATTAGTCAGCCAATGGTTACAATTTAATCCGAATGGTGCAATGAATAGTACGTTCGTTGTGACCATTGGTTCTGAATGGTGTAAATGGTGAACTGTTAACACTTTTAATAGTAACTAGTTGTCTTCTAACCATTGGCAAATTGTAACAATTTGGAACGTTACCATTGATTAATTGTAACTATTTGGCGTATTACCATTGCTGAATGGTAACAATTAAGAGTTTAACCATAAACTAATTGTAACTATTTGGAGTATTACTATTAACCAATTGTAACTATTTGGGACATTATCATTGACGATTGGTAACTATTTGCAGCATTACTATTAACCAATTGTAACTATTTGGAATATTGTTTATCAATTGTAACTGTTTAGAACGTTACTATTGACCAATTGTAGAATTAATGGTTCTACGATTAATCTGTTAATACATAATTTATTAAGAGTTTTATACAATAATAAACTTGCATCGCGCAGTTATGCATTTGTAAATTAGTTATACATTTTTTATTTAAATATTTTTTATTATTACGTTTAACTTTCACTTATTTAAAATAATAACTTCGCTTTTTTAAATAAATAATATAATTAATCTTTCTCGAAAGAATTGACGAGCGGTGTGGCATATATCGTCTCTCGGTCATAAGAAACTTGAACGCACTTTTGAGATATTGATTCCGGGAATATACAAATTTGACGAGTTGTTTTCCGCAAAGAAGTACAAAAACTAGTGGAACTAATGTTTAGATTGGTATCTTTTATCAGCTCTTCGCCGGTTGATAGTAACTCGTTTACAAAAAGGACGCATTTACTTTGATCTGACACGAGAGTTCGAATGATAAGAATATTCCTGATCGTGCCATATTTTGAATCCCTTGTTTTAATAGTGCTATTTTCTCTTTTCTTTAAGCGTTCGTAACTGTCAGTATGATAAAGGACTTTCTTGTAAACAAAACGCTGGAACGAATACACCTCGTCTAAAATCACTGGCTCTATAAGTAATTCTTCGATTAATACTTGTTGTGTTAAAGACAATTGAATATTAACTCCGACTCCAAGTAATTGTAATGAAGGAGCATAATTGATTGTATTCATCGTTTTATTCTTATCAATTAGCAACTTTTCATATAGAAGTTTTCCGCGTATGGAACAATCATTACGAGAAAACACAGTGTCGCACAATTGATGTACTGTTTTATATCGCATGTATGTTTTAAATATCTGTTCCGGTACCCACTGTGAATTTTTAAACATTTTGGCGAGAACACCGTTGTAGTGTTCAAAGGGAAACGTTGATTGGGCCCATAGAGATCCAAATTGTTTTACAGAATCAGGAATATGCAGGAGTAAGTGAACGTTGAATTTCAAAAATTCTGGACCGTACAAGTGTTCTATCTTGTAAACAAATTTCTCCAGAGCTTGTTTCGCAGTCCGTATATCGGTTTGAGAAACGGTATCTCTCAGAAGTAAATGCATAGCGAATACTAGAAGGAACCAATGATTCCTATATTTTTCAGGCATTGATCCTTTTGTAGCAACCAACGAGTAGTATAGCAGAAAGTTTTTCCACTCGGAAGCTTTCCACATATGTCTATCGTTTAGCGAACGAGGTGTTCGTGTTATATCACAAGGAGGTTTTATACTTAATAGTATTTTGTCAACGGTGTTGCTGTTGCGACCTAAATACCATGGTTTGTCCGGCCACTTTGAATCAAACCAACTATCTGCAAACGTTTTCACAACGCCTAGTGGTACACTGTGCATATAATCGGGCACACATGACAACAATACATTAAATACGGGTAGCATCATAAGTATAGATGATCCTTTTACACCTCTTATAACGGTATTTGTACGATCAGCTTCTTCGCAATCTAGCTCATGTTGACGAATTGTTCTCTTTGTAATCTCAATTCCGCGATATACTCGTAGATACCCACGGCCAATTGAGATTCTTTCACCTTTATGAACAACCAAATTCTCCGTTATACTGTTTCATATTCTGTAGCAATGGTCTAGCCACAGAATCTACAGAAGCGAGAATCGTATGTACCTTGACTGTTATAGGTTCCGCAGTTTGTGGAGCAACACAAATAATTCCAACTTCATGCAGTTCAGTCAATTGGCTACAAATGGCTTTAAAAACACTTTCATAACAGGTTTATTGTTTCCACACCACAGCCCGGTTAACATCATATACTGACGTTTCAGATGATACGGCAATTCATTTATAGCCACCTGAATTGGCCAGAGCGAAACTTTGGAGGATATAAATATTTTTACTCCGTCAGTATTCCACTGCAATGTAATGTCATTCTTTGATATTACCTTTTCTTCAAGTAATTTTCTATATGCTCTTCCATTAATCACATCGGATTCATCACATTCCTTTCTAAGAGACTGATACACACGCTCGTTCTCTATCAATTGAGAAATTTGATTCTTCAGTGGAAGATGAAGAAAGTAATTTCGAGCTTCTTTTAGCTTAGCTTCGTAACAAATATATCCACATTCCTCACAATTTTTCCTGTGTGTAGCACCAAAGTTGATAACAGTGTTTTCGCATTGCGGACAGTAATAGTACACTTTGACATCTTCAGATCGAAACTTCTTTAACAATTGAAATTTAGAAAGGTGCCAGTGCGCATTAGTCGGTAAATGACAATTAACTAACTCAAGAAGTTCGTTGAGGGCAATGTCCGGTAAATTGTATCGTATCAAAAAGCTTAAGATCAGCAACTCACTCTCTTCCTTCGATATATCGCTGCCTTCATATAATGGAGTTCTCCTTAGCATAAAATAAAATAAATGAAATAAAAGAAAATGAATGAAACTATATCTCTGAAATTCTAATACAAAGCCAATATAATGCACAGAAATTTATTAAATTTATTTGTTTTTAAAGGATATAAAATTTTAAAATTATCTAACACATAATTATATTGTAGTCCATATAAAAAAGTTGGTAAGGCAAGTGCTTAAGCAATTCAATGGTAAATTATTTCAGGGGACTTTAGCACAATATTTCTTGCGTTATTTGTGCCCAAATTTAGACAAATGACTAATGATACACAAAAGAAAAATAGGATTAAAGATGTTGCTTACTTCGTTAACATCGCACGGTTCGTTAACTCTGTGATTCTGTACATCAGCTCTTATCACAATATCTACATTATCTTCGTCTTCATCACTAGAATTGTTTTCCGAATCAGACATTTCATCATTCACTTCTCCGTTAGAATCGATATAATCTCTCTGATTGTGAATTTCTCTCTCATTTATTTCCCTAACAGTTTCCTATTATGTGAAAAAATTACGTATATGATTAAATTGGACATACATATTTTTTATTTCATGTTTTTATGTACACTTTGTTCAAATTTTAGTTGTTTGCATATTCAATTTTTCTGAAAATGATCCACAAAGACTAAAAAATAAATCTTGCGTATACAATCGAGCTGACTAATTCGTAAAGATTTAATTATTTACATACAAAAATATAATAGAAAATAATACTATTACGGCAATAAATGATATGTACTACTAACATCTATACGTTCTTTTTGCAACAAATTAAAAAATATACACAAAAATCTATCATAAAATTGCTTCATATGCAAAGACATTTTACGTTATTTTATGCGAAGTTATATTTTTTTCAGATTTATATTACGTTAATACGATATATTCCCACAGAAATGCGGTTCGGAAAAACTATATGTATATAAATATTATTATTAGTAATTCTCATTTGCGATTTGGTAGCGTTAAATTATTCTTGAAAATAATTAATCGATTATTAAACTTTCTTCATTTCTTTCTGGGTCTGTTACATCAGCATGATCAAAGCTTTCATCAAAGAAAATATCAGGAGTTTGATCGGTACATCTGTCATCAGTACTGCTGCGATCTGATTCTTTATTTTCAGACGTATCACTAGTGCTTGAAACTGATGTTAACTCATCAATACTGCTACGATCTGTTACTTTATTTTTAGATGTATCAGCCGAATTTGATGATAAGTTATCAGTGTTACTGCTCAATGATTCGTCTGCGTGCCACACATCTTCATTATTGGCATGTTTTCCAGCCTAAAAACATTCGACATAAAGCGAAGGTCAATTTTATTTGTTTAAAATACATAGTTAATAAAATTCGATACTTTTAATAAAGATAAAAAGCATATAGGTACAGAGCAAACTTTATGGGGGGGGAAAAAAATTAAAACTGAAATTAGTGATATACCAATTTTGATTTCTTGTAATTCAGTATAATGTGTTTGCACTCCGTTTCATTTATAGTTTTGATAATTATTAAATTATATTTCTCTAAAGAGTATACCTGTAAAGATTCTTTTTGTGCTGTTTCTAATAAGCGTCTTCTACGTAATGTCGATTCTGGTATTTCTGCATCATCGTTCATAAGGTAACGTTTGTATGGGCCTCGCTCATAGTGATTGTTCATAGTGTATCGATTTTTATCACAAAGATTCTACCTTTTTCAACGTGAATATTCTACTTTTGACTATTATGCAATTTAAGCTAAAAATATAATTTTTTATTATCATATGCATCAGCGATACAATACAAACTTGAATTAAGCCTGTTGTTAATAAACTATTAGGTGTGTAATAGTTACGTTCAATATATTTCAATGTTTTGAAGTTAAAACGATCAATCTGTGAATTTATAGGTTATATATTGCTGCGGATTAAATGTTCTTTCAATAGCGAGAAGCATGCAGGATTCACACAGCGTCCGATATCTATTGGGAATGGCTAAACTGCGATACGCTATCTGGTGGCGAAAACAGAACTAAAAAGAGTAGGTCGCCGGCTACCACATAAATAAATCGACTTAAAAAACTATACACATAGTGGCACTCCCCGGAAAATTTTACCCCTATTTCATATACTTTTGGTAAAAATTCGGTTCAGGGAATAAGCACATACGTCGTATTGTAGAGTGACAAGTGACCTACTCTCTCCGGCCATTTTGCCTTGTGACGTCACGACCGCCAATCCCAATAATCAGAAAATTCGATTTTGAAAATCGTCGTACGTCGAATATTGGACGCTGTGTGAATCCTGCATCACACTGAATAATCACATGATGCAATTATGAACTTTCGTATTATGCCGGTTGCAGACGAGCGCAATAAAACGATGACATGCGATATCCAATGAGCGTATTATAGCTTTCTCCAGAAAGCTGTATGCTGTATGTTCATTGGCTATCACGTCGCCTTCCGGCCCCCACGCTAAACGCGTCAACGCGTCCTGTGTGCGCAGTCGCTCTAACACGTGTCACGTTCCGACACACGTAAACGATATCCGCCGACTATCAGATTTGATAACTGCAATAATTTCCTAGTGCAGTTCTTAAAAAAATAAGATGAATGACAAAGAATGTGTATTGTGTGAATTCAGTAATGAAGATAATGCTATTGCGGTTGGCTATCGCGAGTGGTTGCTACATAGCTTAGACGAAGAAAAACTTGACCAGATCATTGGCAGCACGGAAGAGGTTAAATTGCAATGGCCAAACGTAGATATTGGACCCGCCAATATAATGAAAACGAGAGTAAAAAAATGTATTTGGCAAACTGTGGTCGCAAAGATCCTGGCTCATGGTGGTAAGTAATGCATTAAAAGCAAAAGTAGGTATATATATGTTTATTTTATCAACCTTTTTTTTATACCGATATGCCTGCACGGTTAGCTCGCGCCTCCAAGCCCGAGTTCAACGATTTTTATTAATGTCCCGGTAGCAGAGGGTTTAATTGTAACATGACGTTAGGTTGTGACCGGAACAACGATTGATGATGTTAAAATTTAAATTATAGCCACTTACTACTTGGGCTGAGTTAAACGGTCGCCACTGTATTTTAAGGCTCAAATACAGAAACCTCTCGCTGTTGGTATGTCCCTTCCTTCCTTCCAGCTTAATGGCCGCCGTGTACTGCGCCGCAAACATGTTCAAGGTCGTCTACCACGTTTTTGTGCAACGACGCGTAATCTCGCAATGCATGGATAGGAATTTCACTGGGATCGCGATTGAAATCACTTATTTTATAATAAAATGATTAACAATTTATTATTCTCCTCACTACAGCAATCTCCGTGTAGGAACGGACGCGTTCGCTCGATCGCGTGTGTCGCACGTCGAGTGTTCTCGAACCGCCGTCTCGTCTTTCGTATGCACAATCGTGTTTGAGGATTCAATATCCCGGATCGCGCAATCGCTTCTAACAATCTCTCAATAATAACTCACGCTAACAGCGCAAGCGATCGACGGAATAAGCCGGCCGTATACGTGTTTTATCACGCAAGTTCTACGCCACGTAATCGCGCAACGGACTATCCGCGATGAAATATCACACGCGCTTATCGTAGGCGGTAAACGGGATAAGCAAGCCGAAGTCGAATTTGTTACGCGCGACGCTGTTACGTGTCGACGCTTCGATATCTCACGGCGAACTGTCCACGAGGGACGGGTGTGGTTCTCCCACTTCAGCGCGACGCATGCGCCATGGTGCGCAAACGGGCGCCAAACTCTGTCCTTGGCTAGTCGTGCCTGCGGTGTAGCTGGTACGACTCCTCAAACACTAAAAGTGCAGTTTGCACTGTGCCGAGTCGTTCGCGTTGACTCGGCATCTACACTTTTAGTGAGATGCCGCTCCTTTAGGTGCAAAGACGCGAATTGGCAATCGCCCGCGCGTGAACCAATCGCGCCGCTGCACCGCGAATCTTCGCGTAAGCGGACTTAGAGTCACTAGGCTCGCACCGAGTGACTCTCCACGTATGAAAGTCATCACGACGAATCCCTACGAAACCAGGTAAGTATGCGTTAAACGCAATTATAATTAATCTTTTTCTTTTTCTTTCAGGTATCCCGGATCGTTTGAGGAATCGTCTCTTTTAATGTCACCGGCGGTGATCAACGGTAAGTATATAAAATAAGGTAAGTATAATAATAGCGACTTAATATATCGCATGCATAATGAGTAATACATAATTTGTCTTAATATCGACAGGGAAAGTTAAAAAGTTATCAAATTAAAGAATACAATGTCAAAATGGCTCAATTCCGTGCCAAAGTGTAAAAATTACGTAAAAGTGTAGCAAAGTGTAAATCAAAATGAGCGTAATTGCAATAAAGTGTAACAAAATGTAAACGTACGCCTGGAACGAATCCATTTGGCTCTAAGTAAAATAATGAAGTTAAAAAGTGTATCAAAAGTGTAATTCGGTGTTGTACCTTCGCTGGTTCGGTTCGCACGCTCGCTGGTAACGCGCTTGTGTACAAAGTGTAAGAAAGTGTATCAAAGTGTAATAAAAGTGTAACGCCTGTGTCGGCTTGTCTCGCACGCTCTTTGGTAACGCGCTCGTGTGTAAAGTGTAGGAAAAGTGTGTAAAAGTGTAATAAAAGTGTAACGCCTATGTTGGCTCGTATCGCACGCTCTTTGGTAACGCGCTCGTGTGTAAAGTTTAGGAAAGTGTAGGAAAGTGTAGCGAAGTGTATCACCCCTATCGGTGTCGTTTTCATGCTATGTTCTCAACGCTACGAGTGTGAAAAGTGTAATGATGTGTCACAAAGGTGTAGGTACGTCATTCCCCTGCGGGATCGTTTAAAATCAAATGTATGTTGTGAAAAGTGTAAATAGAACAAAAACTAAGAACGGATCTGGGAAATTAATAATTAACGGTACGAATATAATCGTAACGACCACTAGGTATTCCGAAAACTTCATGCTTGATCGTTTCTACGGTAAATAATATGACTGTGAACCGGCTTTATGCGAATACACTAGCAGTAGGATAGAAACTATCGCAATCGCGAACAAAATGAATATAAAGGCTAATACAACTATTCGGAACTTGTCCGAGTCCATCTTCTAATCTCAATCTGTGCCTTCTGGCTTAATATCGCATGTAACGACAGGTGAATGACTGGGTTAAAGTGTAAGGATTTACTAAGGGTTTATTATTATATGAAGTCACAAATGTAGTGTAAATTGGTGTACGAAGTGTAATGTAAAAAGGTGTAATATATTGTAGCCGTGCTACTTCATGCAATCGTAAAATTATCTCAATTAAAATAAATGGTATCAAAATATTATAATCTAACGGGAATGTGAACCCTGCTTAATTCTAAAGTGTGTTCTTGAAAAGTAATACAAAATAAAATAATATAAAAGAATGTTCTCACTAAATCAATAAAATAAGAACGACAAGAACCACTTGTTTACAATCTTTCGTACTGCGTGGCCTGCGATTCGTCCAAGTCAGGCTGCTGCCCCTTCTGCACCTCCTCGCATCCGGGTGGTCCGGCGGGCTGTGAACCCACCACCAACAGTCTGCTGACTTCCTCGTCGGCTCGCTGGGTCAGGATCTCCACGATCATCTGGCTGTCGGCCTCGCAAAGACCGCTGTCGAGCTCCCTGGTTGCCTGGCTGCACTGCTCGGGCACAGGTGTAGCCGCTCTCGGCTGCTTCTGCTCTCTGGCGATGTCGTTCCTCGCCTGCGACATGTTCGAGTTGTCCAGGCTCGGTTCGCGACTGATCTGGGGAACGGACGTCTTAACGTACGGTTCCAAGGTTAGGTGAAACATCCTGTATAAATAATATTTTCACTTTCAATTGACTTTAAAAATTTACACTTATCAATTTTCATCATTTCGGCTGCCGTCAGAACGGTGTATAAAATATGTACAAGCACATCCTATATGTATTTTTGACATTGGACAATTTATATGTTGTATGCTTGTTCTTTTGGTCGAATATTTATTTATTGTTTTTTAATATAGAACTTTATATATTTTAGACTGGAAGACAATGTGTAAAATGCGCGATAACTTAGAAAAATATTCCATATTAGATCCTACAAAACAGGACAGAAAAATCATCAAAAGACGAAGTACTGATAACGTTGAAGATGACAAAGATTCTGTGAATCAATCCTCTGCACCACAGGTTATATTTCGTATATTCTCTAATAATAGAATTTAATCATATGTACCACATAATTCTTCGTCAATTAAAAGTCAAACTAAATTTCTCACCTAGAAATCACAACTAAATAAAGAAAAGAAAAACGTTGTAAAGAGTGTCCCACATAGAAAGGCAGGTCCTTCTAGAACTGGTAGTAAGTCATTAGAAACATGGAAGGCTAAAAAACGTAAGGTGATATCTGATGTAAGTGTCTTATAATTTTACCTTTAGATTACCTTGATTATTTTTCAAAAACGCTTAGATTAGAATTATTCTGAACTTTCATAAAAAATTGCAATTATTTTTTTCTAAGTAATTCATATCACGTCGAATTGGACTAACAGAAATGGGTGAAATAAGAATATGTCAGATAATTTGCATATTTGTACATGTTGAATACATTTTACTTTTGTTTTGAGGATACAAGCTCCGAAAAGGAAGATTCAACTGAAAAGGAACTTGTACGAAAAATAAACTGTTTGCAAAAAGAGAATAAACAGAAATCCAAGGATATAAAGAAACAAAAACGCACTATGGAGGACATGTTGAACGGTAGTCATTATTTATTATTATACATGAGCGATGTTATGTTCAACTTGTCCATTTAGTAAAAAAATAAAAGTTTTATCTATAAAGTTTTCGAACGCTACTGATCGTATACTTTTGCAAATAAAAATCTCTACCAGTCAATCGGACTTTAACTATAGATTTTTCGAATAATTTCTCTAATTTCTGAGTAGTGACCAACTTAATGTAGTAGAGCGCATGTTTATGTTAATAATGTTCTTGATCATATTTGGAGTTATTTATAAATTGTCTTTGATTTTTCAACATTATAGATTCATAAATATATGCAAAACTATTTTTTATGACACCAAAGCATGTCTAGAAAAATTATTATACCGATTCTAAGATATCTGTGACTTTTATATTCATTTCTTTTAAATTTCGGTGTCATATTAATCGCTGCAGAATCCATTCAAACCAGACACTTGGAAAGAATCAATGATATAATACATAAAATTTTTCGAGTATGCACAAAAACAAAATTAAGGAATATATATTTGCTATATTCACTGCTGGCTTTATATTATCTCATAATATGAATATCTCTTGAAGAATATATTTCGTGAAAATTACAACAATAAATACTGCATTGTAGGTGTACCTTTAAGATATATTAAGCGTTGATAAACATATATAAAACTTAGAAAAATCTTTAAAAAATAATACTAAAAACAATTGACACTTAAGGTTTGTTTTATATTGACATGGTACGTTTGTAATGACACAATACAATAAAGTAAATGATTACAAATTTAATTTGCATTTTCTTTTTGGCGTAATTTGGTCTGAGAATTGCCAAATTTAGGAGATTTTTTTGTATATAACGACAGTTAAAAGAAAATTTAAGTGATTCGTCATCTTGTGAGCTAACTTTTATTCATTTACTGCAGATTTAACTTCGGCAGCAGCATTAAGCAAAAAAGTGTTAGATAATTTGAAGTCTGTAGATGACTACCTCATGTCTGCAAATGCGAAACCTCACTCAAAACTAAAAAAAAAGTTTGAAACTAGTGATCCAAAACAAAATAATGTGCAAAATGACATACACGACGAATCATTCCAAATGAATTTTGACAAACAAGAAAATCTTTCCGCCGAACTGCAAAAAGATAGTCACAATCAGAATAACGGAATCACAAAAAATGGCCAACTAGAAAGGACAAATAATTTTGAAGCGAATAATTTCAAGAAGAATGACGATACCAATGAAAATGATGTTCATTTAAATCTCCAAGGTCAAGATCAGAAACAGAGTCTAAAGGATAAATACAATCCAAATAGTTTCCAGGTTCTCGAAAAAAGACAAAAAGAAGTAATCGATCCGAAAAATAACTACGTTAAAGAAGACATACCTATAGCAGTTAAGGTGAGAAAAATAATATATTTCTTTCATATGCGTTTAAATGTTAATCTGATTATTTTTATCGTGTAGGAAGAGATTCAAAGTCTTGGCGATACAGATATCACAGTGAGCTGTAAAAGGCTTAATATGTGTAATCATACAACTGCTACTAAGCTCACGACTGATTTACTTTCACTCATGTTCACAAAAGAAGAGCTCGCCACTTCATCGATGACTGGGAAAGTAGGAAACATGCATATGCGAAAGGGTACTGCCGCCAAAATGCAGTTAGATGTTAGCAAAATTGCAGCTATTAACTGTAAGTGCCTGCGTAATATACTCAAAGCACTTTTTTAAATTTTATTATCTTTAGAAATAACAATATGTTTTAATATACTTCTTTAGCTTATGTAAAAAGTAAATTCCCTACTGTCGAGAAACTACAATCTGTCATCAACAAGGCCATTCAACAAAAATGTTGCAATGCTGCGAAAAGTGTGAAGCTTATTTATTGCCTGCAATTTGAACAACATGACCCCGAAAGAGTAGCTCAAAAGCGTTGCACAGTTATAAGTATTTGTACTACTAAAGTTTTATTTTTTTTATACATCTTCTAATCGATGAAACCAAAGACAAGTTATTTTATTTTCATTATTTACTTTTATTAATTTTTATTCATTTATTTATTTTAGTCATTGAGCTTAGACTTAATTGTAAGCCATATATATCTTTGATCGATAAATGATAGGTGAAAAGTTATGAAAAGCTATCCAGTGAACAGTGTTGCACATAAATAGATTATAAAAACTATGTTCGCGTTTATACTCATTTCGATTATACTAATTTTTTTCGTGGGGTGCTCTTTACGTGATTTGTTGTTTTTTTTATAAATTTGACTATTTTATTCTAATCATAAAGCAAAGTCTAACTTGAGTTTTAAATATTTATAAAAAAAATATTGCAAGATAGGATCGTTATATCTATGTTCTTTATAAAAGGAAATGCTAACCTGATGTGTTCGTAAAAATTTTTGATAAATATTGTGTGTAATTTCACACACACACGATGACATATACCTACTTGTAAACTGTATAACTGTACAACAGAACTTAAGTATAAAAGTATGTATACGTATTTTGAGAGTTAAAAAGTTAAAAATGTTAATTTATTTATAACTCTGATGTATGTATAAAGCGGCGGCGCGTGCGAAGCATATGCTGTTTCTATATAAATGCCAAATAAATTATGTATGTATTTAATATATTATGCTTCTCTTACTTGACTTATTACTCCATCACATCCATAATCGCAATGGAATTTGTCAATAGAGTTATAATGCAGAGAAATTACATGATTAAAACCTTTTGTGTCTACGATCCAAAAACTCGGTCCGAGCTCTCGGACTGCTCAGACTGCTTCTAGCATCGTGGACACAAGGCTTAATAGTACTCAATTCGATCATCACCATTACGCTATGCAATATTCACCATTGACAATTGAATAGTTACTATTGGCAATAGAAAATGGCAATTGACGAATTGAATGGTAACTATTGATAAATAATGACTCGTTACCATTGATCAATTCTATTGTCACCATTTAACCAATGAATGGTTCTTTCAATCGTCCGCCAATTTACCATTCTAAACATTCCAATGGTTTTCCAATCGTTTTTCAATGGTTATTTTTCAATGGTACTCAATTGTAAATTTTCATGAGGGTAAAATTGAATTAGCAACATAAAAGATCCCTAGAAACATTTATTTTTGAGAAAGTAATATTTTTTATGTTTGATTATTCGTTCCCTATTGGAATGGCCACTTTTGAGGATCGGAACAAATCTCAAAATTCTGCAGATTGTGTATGTTACGTATATAGATAAATTTTTTAGAAAAATACGCTATTTTAATGAAAAAATGCAGTTTAACGGTCAAACACAAAATGAAATAAGCAATCGGTATAATTTTGAACAATTCAAATGCGCAAAATTAGAGATAAAAAATATTGAGATCGGTGTTACCTTATTTGACGTTTCCGCATTTGTACCGCTGGCTGTATAATTCGGAATGTTCCCGCACTAAGTGTCTCTTTACACCAGTTGTATTTCCATTCGTCATTTTTATTGATTTTTTAGGGCACAAATTACACGTTGCGAATTTTGTATTATTTTCAAGATTATTATGAGGAGCTGAGCTTTGAACGAGCGATGTGCTCCCGCCCTTCGAGAAAGCAGCTCCGGTGTGGCGCGCGCCTCGGGGCGCCACGCGTACGTGCGGTCGTTCGGTCGTTGTGTGAACACACAAGAGCCTCGGCCACCGTTGTGTTCAGACGTGTTGGTTACGGTTTAGTTACAGAGTGTGATATACTTATATATAATAAAGACAGTATTCAGAGTGTATAAAGATCAAGATTGTTGTGTACCCTGCCCATCTCACCACATTTCAAGTCGTCCCTGATTATATTTCCAATAATTATTTATTGTAAACGCTTGAAGATATTTTGAAGTCTTAACTCAATATGATTTTCCTTTTCAGATAATACTTGTTTCATTTTTTATTTTTTATTTTTTAACTATAATATTAAACTTTAATATTTTATATTAAAGAGAGAATTTTGCTTGATCTCGCTTGTTTGCTCGATTGATTACGGCGGCTTGATAAATACGAGACAAATATGAAATTTGATATTAAAAAATTGAGACAAGATTGTAAAACAAAATCATGCGCAAGAAATATTTCACGAAATGCTCGACAATTTATTCTCATACCAAATCACTATTCGCATTCTGGAAGGTTCGCCGACATTCGCTCGGCGAAAACAAAGTCAAGCAACCGAGCTAACACAAAGGAAAAATCCATGCTATAAACATTGCGGTTAAAAACAAGTAACGTTCCTTTCGGGTCGTCACGTGAAACCGGTGACGTCCGCACGGTGGCCAATCACCCTCCCGAAATTCTGGGAAATCTTCCGGGAGTTTCGCCTCGAAGGTGATAAAAGGACAGCCGCTGCGCCGCGGGATCGATTTCGCTCGCAGATCACCCGCCTAGTTTTTCGATACAACCGCTTAAATAGCTTTTTGCCTTGCATTACGCACTCGCTTGATTTCGCCGCGTTCGCCGTGCTAAATTCTGTGCGCGCTCACGGCACTCTGCCTGAAAGAGAACTTTTGTAACTGTACATATTTGTTTGGACATTATAAATTCTGTTTCGTATTTCTGTTTCTTTATTTTACGTGCGTGTGCTTGTCCTCCTTGTACTGTCTCTACCCGCGGACTCTCGAACATTTCTGGTCCTTCGAGCCGGATTCTCGCCGGCAACCGCGATTCGGGAGTGTCTTAAACCAAAAGACAGTCATGAGCACGGACAAGAGCGCCCTGCTGACCGGTCAGCGCGACATACAAGGTCGCATTTCTCGGGCAGTCGACAATCTGAAAAAGATGGGCTCAGCCAACATCATCCTCAGCGCCGTAGAAACTCGAATCCGAATCCTCGACGACCTATGGGCGAAATTCGAATCTCAGCACGACATGATACGGGCCTGCTATAACGAAGCCTAACGAAGAGAGTGAGTACGTCAAATCAGATCTTTTTGACGCGACCGAAATCACTTACGTGCACCAACGAAGCGTGTTGTCGGAATACGCGAACCGCCTCTCGAAAATGGTCCAGCCGTCCGCGGCGTCCGCGCGAGGCAGCGAACACTCTCCAAAGACCTCGTTGCCCCGCATCACGTTGCGCGATTTCTCAGGCGCGTATGAAGACTGGCCGTCATTTCGTGACCTCTTCCAGTCGGTCATCGGTCGACACTCAGACATCTCAACGTCGAGCGTCTCCATTACCTTCGGTCGTGCGTAAAAGGTCCAGCTGAAAAATTAATTCGGTCATTAACCATAACAGGAGACAATTACGACCGCGCATGGGCAATCTTAAGCAAGCACTATGAGAATAAAAGGGAGTTGATACGTTCCAACTTCGCAACGTTCACCGCCGTCGCGAAGATAAAGGGGGACACCGCTAAAGAATTTAGCCGAATTTCCAACGCCGTGACGACCGCTGTCAACGCGCAGGAGAGTATTGACAGGCCTATCGAGTCCCACGGGATGGACCTCTTCAACCACCTCGTAGTCGAGCTCTTTGATCCGCGTACGCGTCTCGAGTGGGAGTCCTCCATCTGCGACTCCGTCAATCCACCGGAGCACACGGCACTCACGGACTTTATATCGAAACGCATACTAACTCTCAATGCCGCGAAACCAAAACCCGCACCTAAAGTCCCGATCCGCGAAAACTCACGTCGCGAAGCGCGGTTCCGACCCACAGTGCGCGTTGTGCAAAGGAAAGCACACTCTGATGACTTGCAACGAGTTCAAGAGCAAGTCGGCCGCTGAGCGCAAATCCTTCGTCGAGACCAATCGGTTGTGCTATAATTGCCTCGGTAATCATCTGATCGCGAAGTGCCAATCGTCAAAGACGTGCCTGACGTGCAAATCTCGGCACCACACAATGCTTCACGAGGCTCAAGCCATCGCGTCGTCGCTTCTCACCGCGCCGAAACCCATTGAAGTCAACGCACTATCCGCAGTGCGTCAAGACGACGATAGCAAGGCCGTTCTTCTAGCAACCGCGCGGGTGATGGTCGGCGATCGCCATGGAGAGCCACACGCTGTGAGAATTCTAATCGATCAGGGATCCGAAGTGTCGATTATCTCGGAATCTCTGGCTCAACAGCTCCGCCTTAAACGCTCGTACTCCGCCGTGTCAATCTTCGAAATCGGCGGCTCGAAATCGGGGTCGACCCGCGGGAAAGTAACAGTGAGCCTCACTTCCACCACGACCGGGTCTACAATCTCCGCCGTCGCGTTCGTTCTGCCGCGTCTCTCGTTATATCAGGGCTCGACTACGAGGCGCGCTCCAGCGTGGCCGCACATACAGGGACTTCCTCTGGCCGACCCGCGGTTTTTGGACAATGATTCAGTCGAGATACTCCTCGGAGCAGAAGTCTGCTCCACCATCTTTGAAGACGGTATCCGCAAGGGCGGACCTCAGGCGCCCATCGCGCAAAGGACGGTCCTCGGGTGGATCCTCTCAGGGGGCTGTGGTTCAACAGAGGGGCACCGCAGTTCTCTTCAATGCCGACCACGAGCTAGTCGACCTAGTGCGCCGCTTTTGGGAGCAGGAAACTGACGTCTCCTCTCCCGCCGCTTTCACGCCCGAAGAGAAAGAATGTAAGGAGATCTTCGTGCGCACCCATGAACGTACGGCCACCGGACGGTACGTCATGAGACTCCCGTTCAGGAAAACTCCAACGAGCCTGGCTGAAACTTGCAAGCCGGCGGAGCGCCTGCTGTCAACCATGGAGCGACGATGCAACCAGGACTCGCGATTCGGTGAGCTCTACCGAGCTTTTATGCAGGAATACGAAGACCTGGAACATATGACAGAGGTGAGCAGTTCCGAAGACAACGCAATAGGAAAGTGCTACTTACCACACCATGGTGTATTCAAGGAGGCCAGCTCCACAACCAAGCTCAGAGTGGTGTTTAACGTGACATGAACACGGTGACGTACGGCCTCGCGTGTTCACCGTTTCTCGCGATCCGATCACTCATTCAGTTAGCCAACGACGAGAAGGCACGATAGTAGGTAAGTTATGGGCATTTCAACTCACCCCGCGGGATCTGAGGAAGGGGAGAGGCGGGGGGACCTCGCGGGGAGGGGGTAGCGGGGGAGGGAGAGGGGGACCGCTTTTTTCGAGCGTCGCGGGGGAGGGGGGAGGGGGGATCGCGTTTTCCGGCGTCGCGGGGAAGGGGAGGGGGAACTGCGTTTTCCGGGCGCCGCGGGAGAAAAGAGGGGGATACCGCGTTTTTCGGCGCCGCGGGGGAAAGGTCCGCGGGGTGAGGGGACCCGCGTTTGCGTTTTCGGGCGCCGCGAGGGAGGGGGGGTACCGCGTTTTCGGGCGCCGCGGAGGGAGGGGGCCCGCGTTTTCGCCGCGCCGCGGAGTCCGCGTGCAACGGCCGCGCCGGTCCGCATGACGTCACACACTCCCGCTCGCGTTATCTCTCCCTTGTAGATGTTTCCCCCGTCTCCCGGTCGCGCGCGTCTTCTCGTTTGCGCGGTGTCTCGCGCCCCCGTCCCCCCCGTTCGCGCGCGGTCCCTCTCGCTCCCGTCCCCCGTTCTCGCTCGCGATCGCGTATCTTTTCTTCGCCAACGATATTTAATCGTTTAGATCTTCGCGATATTTAATTTTTAATATTACATTTAAGTAAACGATAAACGAAAACAGCTTAATGACAGGGAATGGGATGAACGGTAAATGACGAGGAAAAATAATTAAAACTTTTTTAATCATATTATATGCATTTATTTATCATGTAGCGCATTATACACAATAGTATCTAAAGCGTAGGCTAATAATTCGCAATCAATAATCAAATTTTCATCATAAACACACAAAATTTTAACTGCATTACATTTATCGGTGATACAATTTTGGCGTAAAATTGTTACAAACTGTTTAAATTTTTCACTTACACCATGAACATTTTGACATAGTTGAAAATACACATTTTCGACGCAATGTTCTAGTTTGAACAGAAAGAGTGTGACCGGACGTCACTCTCCGGGTACGTGGATCACACGAAAATGTGAGAATTCAGCCAGATTTGCCTATCAAACGGTCGCCACTCGGTTTGACCCATATGTACCGAGAAGGTTAGCAACGAAATCATGACACGATATTGCAACGATATCACATTAATTCTCTCTTATTTTCAGGTTCTCGACGCAGGATGTCTCGACGCCCCGACGCTGCCTCCCCACTGCTGGATCATCGATGGACAACGTGGGACCACCCCCGGAGTACCAGGTAAGTAGATAACGGATACGTTTAATTAATCGGTCGATTTCTGTTTCAGGTATTTCACCCGAGCAAATCCTCTCGCCCCGGATGGATCTCAACTGTCGCTGACTGTCCCAGATCCTCGCAGAATCGCATACTGGAACGCCGCTGGACTTCGCTGGATCGATGCCGTGGGACAAGGTAAGTAGCAGGTAAGTAATTCGAAATTAACTTGACACTGCGTATATTAACAAACGACTGATTTATTTCAGATCGTTGTTGTGGTTTACAAATTCACGTTGACACATTCCGTCGAACGTTACTACAAATGGCTATTGATTGCCTCTCGCAATTATAATACGAGCTATGTTTAACGCGCTAGTACGCGGGAGTGCCGGTTGTTACATACCGCAACGATAAACTACGCGCTAAGTCCGAACTATGAGCGAATCTTGCAAGCGTGTTACCCCGATCGCGGTATCCGAGCGACTGCCTCGAGTTGCCGAACGCTCTCGGCTATCCCACCTCGGGATATCTATCCCTACCACCGGGTTGTTATTCACATCCTGGTACTTTTCCGTGCCAGGTGTTACCCGCTTTCACTTTTCTTTGGCTAGTTTTTGCCTGTTTTCGTCGCCGGTGACGGCTGCGGTTCTCAATCTACGTCTTATGACCAAATGCGCCTGCGGTTCTCAATCTACGCCTTATATCTACTCGCACGCATCGGCATGGGTCCCGCTGGACCCCGCTCCTCCGGTTCCCCGGTTCGGGTGTTTCACGATGGAGTGGTCTTGCCGACCCTGCGGATTAGTTTCGACGCCTCCGCTAACAACTTTCCACCCGCCGATCTTTCCCGGGCTCCCTCGGTTTCCGATATCCGGGGGTCATCGTCTGTCCCCGCTAGACTCGCTTCCGTTATCAATATCGCGTCGCGAGTCGATCGGATGTTGTTCGGGTCGCCCCTGAAACGTGTTCGGCGAGTCGGTTGCCCGCTTTGACCTCCGTGCCCTCCGGCGCGGAGGTCATTGTTATGACACCGCGGTTTTCGTGCCCGTCGGTGGTATCGCGTCGCGTCCCGGTGAGTCGTTGTTTTCACGTCCCCCGAAACGGCCTCCGCGACTCAGCCTTCGGCTAAGACCTCCGTGCCCCCCGGTACGGGGGTCATTTTCGTGACCCCGCGATCTCCGCGCCCGTCGGTGATATCGCTTCGCGGTCCTGTGGGTCGTCATTCGGGACCCTTGTGAGACGATTTCCGCGGTTCGGCTATTGGCTGCGACCTCCGTGCCCCTCGGCGCGGGGGTCACCCGCGTGACGCCGCGATCTTTGCGCCCGCTGGCGCTATCGCGTCGGAGTCGACTCGATTGCCCTCCGGGTTGCCCCCGGAACGACTCATGCGGCTCGGCCCCCGGCTACGACCGCCGTGCCCCTCTGCGCGGGGGTCATTCGCGTGACCCCGCTATTTCCGCGTTGATCGCTCTCGGCGCTTCGCGTATCGGGTGGTTGGCCTTCGAATCATCCCCGAGACGTATTCCGGGGTTCGGCCCCCGGCTATTACCGATATACCTCTGTTTGCGGGGGTCAATCTCGTGACCCCGCTATCTCGCGTGCCCGTTGCGCTATCTCGACCGCGCTCGTCCCGATCTGCTCTGCTTGGCTCTGCTTCCAAGGCCCGCTCGTTGGCTCGCTCGGTCGATCATCCGCCGCTCGCCCGCCGGGGTCAATCGTACCCCGGTCACCTATATTTCGGGATTCAGGTAAACGCTAGCCATATGGGCTCTTCGGACTCGTTTATCCGGTAATCCTGTTCGCGAGTTGTCGGTGTACGCTGCTCCCCTGGTTGCTGACGCCCCTCGAGGTTGTCCGGCTGCTCAGCTATGCGAACGGTTGCAAGAGTACGGTTGACGGTTTCATGTACAGGCTGGTGTCGCACGATGTCAATTTTACAATATCTGCGTCACGTATTTTAACGAGTTCCAAATCTCGAAACGCTAGCGATGATGGCTCCGATGACTACACGAGTCGCTGAATATCTGAACGTTTTTCGACGAATGTCACCCACGTTGCATGAGGCAGAATTATCCGATTGTCACGGTTATCGCCAATAAGTATATCCACAGAGGACATAGGTCCAGCGTTGATTCCAACATCCAAAAATTTATATGTTGTCGATGTCAAGGCAAATCTCCTTCCCAAAATACTTAGTTAGTGTATAACGAGGTTTATCAAAACTGAAAAATACAATTATGTTTATAAAAGTTTTTTGCACAAGTATATACGAAAATTAGCGGTACTTACTCATTGTGCTGTTTCTCGCACGTTTCATCCTGAATCGGAACGTTGTAGTTCATTATGTCCTCATACATATCGAAGTGGCATCGGTAGAATCCTCGGAGCGAATGGGGATACAAATATTAGCGGACCCCATTTTATTTTGCATTTCCCTCCACACTGTAAACAGAGCTCGTTTTCAATAGGCCAATGTGGCACGAGTGATCTCCAGATAATCCCATGTGTTGATCCTTTATCATAAACATCACGAACACTGCCACAAACCATACACCAACATGTTTTAACGTATGAGTCCAGAGCCTCCCAATTATGTTCAGTTCTAGTGATATACAATACAGAATGCTTGGGACACCATGTGTCATTGCCAGTAAGTACGTTTCGAAATCTAACTTCTCTGCCACGAAGCAAACGCACCATCGACGAGCAATAGCGTCTGTCCGTTCCCATACTGTATTTTTTACAGATATATTAACTTTCAACTGCGCAAGTAACTCTCAACTGCGCGAGTAACTCGACTGCGCTCTAGAATCTTCGCAGATATTTTTTCTGCAATCTTAAAAATGCAAGTTTGCATTTCAGCCAAGCGTCGTTGCTGCAGGGTGACCACCACCACCACAATCCACATATATGTTAAATGTGATATATTTGTCAAGAACATACATGTCTCGAGATGATTTCATCGAACACGTGCAAAACTGCAAATTTTGCAATTTTGCATAAGTTAATGGAGCTTATTGTTTACAAGAACATGTCGCGACGTGTTTCGCGATGATTTCATCGAACACGTGCAAAACTGCAAATTTTGCAATTTCGCATAAATCAATGGAGCGTTATTGTTTTCAAGAACATGTCGCAACGTGTCGCGCGATGATTTTATCGAACACGTGCAAAACTGCAAATTTTGCAAATAGCGCCGATGTACGGCTGCTGCATTCTTCTTAAGCACCATGCCCGCTTCGGACGTTGGCGACTTCGCTTCATATACATGTGCTGCGCGTGTGGATTATACACATTGTATATGGGACCTACAGTTTAATGCCGATTCCGAGCGGCTATATTTAGAGAAGTTTTTCTTGGCAAGACATACTCTCGGTGGTTTGCCATTGCCTTCCGAGAGGGGAACGAGCGAATATAATTTTTTTATCTTAGCTCTACCGGGAATCGAACCAGGGACCTTTGCCTCAATAGACCACTGCGCTGTCTACTAGGCTACGCTGCAATGATACAGATCAAATCACCGAAAATCAATGGCGCGATATCGTTTTCAAAAACATACGTGTCTCACGATGATTTCATCGCACACGTGCAAAACTGCAAATTTTGCAAATAGCGCCGATGTACGGCTACTGAGATGAAATTAGATATGATAAGCAAACGATACATCATTAGTAGAATATAAAATGAATAATCTGGGGATACGCTCAGTAGTCGAGAATTGGAAGTCGTGAGTGGAACCGGGTGCTCAAAGCCCCGTTCCATCGTCGAAACCTGCTTGTAGCAGCGGTGCCTGCCAGCCAATCGGAAAGACGCCAGCAGCAGCGCCGAACCAGGGCATGGCGGAGCCGGCAAATGAGACTACCGACGCGGACAACAGAGACGCGACATTGGACGACTGTAGCTTCGAAAGTATTTCGAGCGAACAAATAATACAGTCGATTCCCGAAGCGGTGGCCGAGGCCATAATTTTAGCCGAGGGGATACAGCCTGCTGGACCAGGCGAGGCATACGGAGCGGAGCAGCCCGCTGGACACGGCGAGGCGTGCGGAGTGGCGAGCGGCGAGCGGCCAATCGGCAGCGACGGAGGACATAGCGGAGGATCCGACCGCCGCGGACCAACCAGAGGCCACGGATAACTGAAACCGTGCGCGATGAACTTTGTTTACGTTATAATATAAGGCTTAAAGTTTAAATAGTGTTGCGAGCCAGAAAGGCCAAAGATTTTTGACAATTTTTATTTTTATCGAGTAGATAAAGTCTCAAAGATATTTGATTTTATTTTATTTCTTTTTTATCAAACGCACGGCGTTGAGAGACGGATATATGTTATAGCTTTGCATGTATCGAGCGCAAGACGCGAAATAAGATTAAGATTAAAAAGACAATACATTGTCATCGAAATAGTACGAAAGTTACACCAAAACACATCCTACCAATTCCAGCTATCCTGGAGAACCAAGAGTCGAGATTCAAATAGAGTCATAATAAAAGAGCCAATTACAGGCCATGAATTCAGATAGATTCAGGATTTTAGTCTTATCCTTTATTTTTATATTATTTGCAATGTCTATCATTTGTATTCTACTACTAGCGTATTCGCACGTTGCGAGGGCGAAGCCTTACTATTTACCATAAAGAACATCAATATTCACAAGATGAAGATAAAAGAATACCTAGTGGTCACCCTAATCATTTTTGTTTCTATCATAATTAACTTTCCCGACGTACAGACCGTCAGCATGATATTCACCCTTTACACACTTTATATTTTACTACTGAGTCTCGAGATCGATCCGCGATTGGATCTAGAGGAGCGATAAACCATTATGCATGCATTGCGATTACGAGTGCCCGCGAGCACGAGCGAGGACCAATGGAGTCCGCTTAAAGTATTTTTATAAGAGATTATTCAATTTTAAATGTTTTGACAGTTCAGACAGAATTTCGAATCGTAACGACCAATAGGGAGCGACCCAGTCGATTTTACGCAAGTTTTTATTATTTTCCATAGATTCGATAATTTCAGATGCATTAGACAGTTTGAGAGCCAATAGGATTGATTCCTGGCAATTTGATATAATTTTACACATTTTCAGATTTATTTTTAACTTTGCAAGGCCTTCAGCCAATGAGAGCGCGTTGCGCGACTCTTCACTACGAGAGCGTCTGAACGACCAATGAGAAGCGAGAATGGCTCGAAACAGCGAGATTCATTCGATTACGCGATATTTATATTGTATGATTTATTTTATGTTTTTCCCTGTCGAAACAATTAGATTTACCTATTTTTTATTGTATGCGATATTTGTTACACTTACCGTTCGGATACTTATCGACGACACTTTCCAATCCACTAATTAGGCGAGACAATCCCACGAAGTCCCGGTACCTGAAAGAAAAAAAGAATTAAAATTATTGATTCTAGTAGACAAATTACTTACCTGGCAATAACGGGGAACGTCACAATGACCATACACGGTCACTCGGCAACCGAGATCCGCCGTCCAATCAGAATGCAGTATCTCGTAATCTCAGAGAGCTGAGCCAACAAACCGGCTCAGTGAGCTCTGATTCGTCCGTAAGACGAGGGATCGTGTCGCTCTCAGCCAATCCGCGACACGAAAAGACTGACCGACGCAGCGCGCGTGATAGCTCAACACCGCGCGCGCCAAAAACAACGGCTCTACGCCTGCGCAAGCCCCGTGGTGGGAGAACACGACCCGTTCTTCCCGGACATTCCTTCGTTGAAATTCGAGGCGTTAACACGTTGATCGGTTACGCGCTAAAACTCGATACCTTGGGGCTTATCCCGTTTACGCGTACGACAACCGCGATTAATCAACATATTCGGGATTATATCGGAGCGCGCTGAAACGTTCGGCATTACGCAATTAACATCCGATCCCGTCGTAACACGATCGGCGGTTACGAAAGCTCGACGCGAGCGAACACGTCCGCGATCGCCTTGAGTACTGTATTCTAAGGATAATTGTTATTGTTTATGATAAACGTGAAGTGTTTATTCGAGAGCCCGCGCATATCCTATTCACCGTAGAGTACGTTCGCTTAACCAGGGCGTGGCCGACAGGATTCAACACGTCCGCGGCGTAATAGACGGCGGCCATCTTGCTGTAAGGAAAGATCGAGGCCTTGTAGCAACAGGTCTTTCTGTATTGATGCCTGAAAATACAGTGGCGACCGTAATTTCAGCCCAAGTAGTAAGTGGCTACAAATTCAATTTTCATCATCTCAATCGTTGTTCCGGTCACAGTGAGCACAACAAATGGTGTCAGAAAGAGGATCGTGCAATAACATGGAGCAAGAGTTGTTGGAGCAATCCACCCTTTTAAATTCGAGGGAAGACTGCCGCGTGGGAGCAACGATGTAACGAGTTTATCAAATCGTTGGAAGAACAAAGCCGAATTAAACGACCACGATTATCGATTGGTCTTAAACAGTCGTTGGTCGCTTGTATTGCAAAACTCGAAGTCTGAAAGACTCGGTACGACAACGTTTCGTGCATGTGGGTGCTGGATACAGTGCGAGTGAGACAGGACTCAGATGGCGCGAGATAAATCCGGCTTTTGAAAGCCGTATACTGACTTACCGGTGCGGTAATAAATTCTAAACACATCGACCCTCGTCAATTTCTCAAAGATGCGAGAGAAATTGTACTCAGTCATGTGCGGAACGTCATGCAACGGCACGACAATGTAAAAATAAACACAATGTTTAATGGCGAATTTGTTGCGGGTGACAAATGCGCAAATAAAAGTATCGCAACGAGAAATAGTGAACTCTTTCGTGAGTCTGATCTGTGTGAGTGGTACAAGCGACACGTCATCGAGCCTACCTTAGCAAAGCTGGAGGAATTCCATGAACGTGATAGCGGATGGGCGTTGTCGCGAATACTCAATTTAACGGTAAATGTGAACAAATACAATCCATTGCACGCGGGGTGTAAAAATACCGCGAGAAATTAAAAAGAAGAGAGCGGTGATAAACGTGCGATCATTGAGCAATGCATGTTTCGCATGGTCAGTGGTGGCTGCTCTGTATCCAGCCCAAAGAAATGCCGAACGGAAATCGTCGTATCCTCATTACACGTTGGTGCTAGATCTTACGGACATTGAGTTTCCAATAATGTTGGATCAAATTAAAAAATTTGAAAATCACAACATCTCCATCAACGTGTACGGCATCGAGAAAAAAAACAAGGAACTTGCAATTCTACCAATACGCCTCACCGACCGAAAAATGGGCGGACATGTAAATCTGCTGTACATGCATGATGACAACGTGGGACATTTTGCATGGATTAAGAACCTATCCCCTATCCCGCCTCGTGAGCTCGCAATTGACCAAGAATAGGAACAAAAAATACTTTTGCGATTGGTGAGTATACATCCTAATAAATAATAAAATAAGTTTTACATAAAAAGTAGGGAGGTAACAGGTACTTCTGCCTCAGGGATCTTTTTTGCGGTTAGCGGGGTCGGGGGGGGGCTTCGCTGCCGCGGGGGGAGCGCCGTAAGCGGTGGGCGAGGGGGTCGAGGGACGGTGTAAAGGGTCACCGGAGGGGGGGGGCTATGCAGGGGGAAGAGAAAACTGGGCGAGAGAGGGAGCGCGACGCGAGGGGAACATTTGACGTAAGGTTGGGTGTGGCAGGGCCGCCAACGGGGGTTCGGCGCGGGGCAGGGCCGCCAACGGGGGCTCGTTGCGGGGATTTGGGCATTTTCCGAGGGGGCGCTCGGAGCGGTGCTTGCGCCGTTACCGACCGTTTTGGAGAATCGCGGGCCAATATTTTTTGTTTGTTTTTTTTCTTTGTCGTCGGTCGCGCGCGCGTTCGGGCGCGTCCGAACTCGTTCGAACTCGTTCGAGGTCGTTCGTCTGGACGTTTCGGGGGTGGAGGGGAGAACGACGCGTTCTAGATGGTTCGTTTCGCGGGGGGTCTCGCGCGCCCGTCTTTGTCGTCGTCGTTTTTTTTTTAACTCTCAGTCCGAAGGTCGTTTCGATCCGCATCGCGACGGGCAGGATGTGGTTTTCCCGCCCATCCCGACTCATCGGGATCGATGGAGATGACTCGTCTCATCGTTCGATCGATACGTGATAATTTTTTTAACGCGCGTTCGAACTCGTTCGCGGTCGCTCTCGTCGTTTCCTCCGTTTGTTTTGTTTTGCGGTTTTCCTCCTTTTGTTTTGCGGTTTTCCCGCCCATCCCGACGCGACGTATCGAGATCGAGTGAGATGACTCGTCTCTTCGTTCGATCGATTCGTACGATTCGCGATAATTTTTATTCAACGCGCGTTCGAATTCGGCGTCGCGGTCGTTCTCGTCGTTTCCTCTTTTTGTTTTTCTTTTATTTTTCGTCGGAGGATGCCGCGAGCGGTTGTCGTCATTCTGGGTTTTTTTGGAGGACGCGGCGAGCGGTTGTCGTCATTCCGGGAAAAAGCGCGTCCGGCAGGGGTACGTCTTCCGTTGAGACGACGAACGGGGGGGTATAAATTGAACGGGCGCGCGAACGGCGCGGCAAACGGTTTTTTTCTACGAGGATTCTAGAGCGCGGTCGAGAGTTAATATATTTGTAAAAAAATACGGTATGGAAACGGACGGACGCTATTGCTCGTCGATGGTGCGTTTGCTTCGCGGCAGAGAAATCGGATTTCGAAACGTACTCGCTGGCACTGACACGTGGTGTCCCAAGCATTCTAGATCGCGTATCAGTAAAAACGAACGCAGGTGGTGTCCCAAGCATTTCAAATTGCATTTCAAATTGCATATCGGTAGAACCGAACACATTTGGAGGGCTTTGGACTCATACGTTAAAACATGTTGGTGTATGATTCGCGGCAGCGTCCGTAACGTTTACGACGAAGTATCGACGCACGAGTTCTGTTTACAGTGTGGAGGGAATTGTAAAATAGGTTTGTGGGATACTTATGATTACACCGAAACATTAATGTGGAGGGATTGAAGATGGAGATTTTTTATTTTGATATAGACGTCAGCGGTGCAAATGTAGCGTCGGCGATACGTCCCAGCCGGAACGTCGACGTTTATAGACGTCCAATTGACATCTTATAGATGCTGATTTGACATCTATCGACATCTATAGACGTTGAAAAGATGCTAGCATTCCGGCTGGGATACTCGCGAATGAACGATCGCCGTTATCCGTCGTCCGAGGAATCGGACGACGAATGGCGCTGTCGCGAGCCCATGCCTAAGTTTTCGTCCGATTCGGACGACGAATCGGCGAGAGTCGAAACACCGTTGTCGAGTGCGCGCGCGTCGGTGGCGAAAGAGGACGCGCGATGGAATCTGGCTACCCATCATCTGCGAAGGGAAATCGGAGCGCGAACCGATCGCGAGCGAAAGTGGATAGAGACGACGGTGGCGAACTCCGTCAGGGCAAGCGATTATACGCGTCGCCTGCCGCTCGAGTACTATCTCTATCACGAGACGGTGTACGGAGGAGAGAGTAGGATACATAGGATTCAAACCACCCGGTCTCGTCGTCTTTTCGACCGTTCAACGTTCCCGAGGGTGAACCTTTCTGGACGCGATGCGGAAAGAGTGCGACGAGTTGCTCGCCGCGGACGTCCGCGACGCGGACGGGTACCGCGCGTGGAGACGGCGATGCGACGAGTGTCTCCGACTCCTGCGGGAGCAGTGTCGAGTCAAACGCTCTGGGAAGCGAGGAAACACGGGAGCCGTGAGCGCTCTGGTGGCTCTGATAGCGCGATTGGAAGGTTCGAGGGATCTACGTCGACGATTCGAACGCGCCGTAGGTGCCGGCTTGGACGGAGGGGAAGGTGGTAGCGGCGGCAGCAGCGACAGAGGTTTCTCGTGGATCGAGATCGACGCGGCGTTACAACGTCGCGTGCTGACCGGCGCCGTGACGAACTCGACGTACATCAAGCCCGCGCAATTTCTCGACGACGCGAAGGGCACCGTGCTCGAAAAGGTGCGGGATAATATGACCGAACACGGGTGTCTGAAGGTCAACGTCATATTCAACGGGAAATTCGTAGCGAACGTTAAGACCGACGTGAAGAGTATCGCTACGCGGAACGAACAGCTTGTCCCAGAGTCCGATCTGAGCGAGTGGTACGATAGGCACGTGCGCGACGCGATTCTAACGCGGTTGGAAGGATTTCAGGAACGCGACAGCGGATGGGCGTTGTCGCGAATATTGAACCTAATCGTGAACGTGAACAAGTGTAATCCCATGCGCGTGGGATGTTGGATGAAAATACCGCTGGGTATAAGACTTAAAAAGGCGGTGGTCAACGTGCTGTCGGAGAACGACGCGTGTTTCGCGCGCGCGGTGGTCGCGGCTCTGTACCCCGCCAAGCGCAACGCGGAACGATGCGGCTCGTATCCCGATTACGCGACGGTGCTGAATCTCGACGGAATCGATTTTCCCATAGATCTAAAAAAGATCGGAAAATTCGAACGTCAGAACGACGTATCGATCAACGTGTTTACAACTCGGGAAGGAATTGAAAAGAAAGCTAAGTTCGGCCGGGGCGCCGACCACAACGCGATCGTGCCTCTGCGGTTGACCAACGATAAGCGGGACAGGCACGTAAATCTGCTGTATCTGCGCGATACGCTGCGCGGCGTCAACAGGGGCCATTTCGCCTGGATAAAGAATCTGTCGTGATTGGTGAATTCGCAATTGACCGCGAAACGGTGCGCGAAGCACGTTTGCGATCGGTAGGTAAAAGAAATGAAATGAAATGAAATGAAATGAAAAAAAAACACGAGGAACAAGGAAAAGACGAGGCGTTATTTTTTTTTACATACGCACAGTAATCGCTCGTACGTTATTTTTCGCAGATGTCTATACTATTTCTATACGCGCGACAAGTTGGCCGCCCACAGCGTCGACTGCAGCCGAATGAACGATTGCGCCGTCGTTCTCCCGAACGAGAGCGACAAGTGGCTGTCTTTCGACAATTACGACAGAAAGGAGCGACTTTCCTTCGTGGTGTACGCGGATCTGGAGTGTCTTCTCGAACGACGGGAGAGGGAAAACGTCGAGGGGGGCCCGAGAACGGAAAGATACGCTTATCAGCGTCACGTACCGTTCAGCCTGGGCTACTATCTGTGCTGCACCTACGACGATACCGCGTCCGCGTACAGATATCGTCGCGGCGAGGATTGCGTTTCGTGGTTCGTGAACGAGCTTCGCGTTCTCGCGCGGCGCGTTAAGAATAAATTTTCCACCAATATAGCAATGGTGGAACTTACGGAGGACGAGAAAAGCGAATTTCTGCTCGCGACTCATTGTCACGTGTGCGGGAAACCGTTTCAACCGGAGGACAAGCGCGTGCGGGATCACTGTCACCTAACCGGACGTTATAGAGGTCCGGCGCATTTTCATTGCAATCTGAATTACAGAAACGTTTACGTGATTCCCGTGTTCTTTCACAATTTGTCGGGTTACGACGCGCACTTCGTCGTCGAGAAAATCGCGAACGATTTCGAGGGCGGGGTCGATCTGCTGCCGCTCACGAAAGAAAGCTACATATCTTTCTCAAAGACCGTAAAGGATACGCAGACGGACGGGAAATGGGATCGGTACGTGAAGCTTCGATTCGTGGACGCGTATAAATTTTTAGTGGCGAGTATCGAAACCCTGGCGTCCTATCTGAACAGGGACAAGCTGAGAATCACGCGTTCGGAGTACGCGGATTTGAGCGCTGAGGATCTCGATCTGCTCACTCGCAAGGGTGTGTTTCCGTACGAGTACGTCGACGGCGCGGACAAACTGCGGGATACCGAGCTTCCGCCGCGCGAGGCCTTTTACAGCTCCCTGACCGACGAGACCGCGAGCGAGAGCGACTACGAGCACGCGACGAGGGTCTAGCGATGTTTTCGCGTGCGAGATCTCGGCGAGTACAGCGATCTGTATCTCAAGACCGACGTGCTTCTTCTGGCGGATATATTTGAAAATTTTCGGGACGCGTGTTCGGCGAGTTACGGGCTTGATCCCGCGCATTACTACACGTTGCCGGGGTACATGTGGGACGCCATGCTGAGGTACACCGGCGTGCGTTTCGAGCTGCTTACCGACATCGACATGGTGCTGTTCGTGGAACGCGGAATACGCGGCGGCCTCAGTCAATGTTCGCTCAGGTACGCGCGAGCCAACAACAGGCACGTACCGACGCACGACTCGTCCCAACCCACTACGTATCTCATGTATTACGACGTGAACAATCTGTACGGCTGGGCTATGAGCGAATCGTTGCCCTACGCGAATTTCCAGTGGCTCGACGATCCTGAGAATTTCGAGGCGACGACCGTGCCGACGGACAGCGACGTCGGTTACATTTTGGAGGTGGATCTCGAGTACCCGCGAGACCTGCACGACGCCCACGCGGATCTGCCGTTGTGCCCGACGCGCGACAAACCGCCCGGCAAGCGACAGGAAAAACTGCTCGCCACTCTCTACGACAAATCGCGCTACGTGACGCACTATCGAAACCTGCAGCAATGTCTGCGACTAGGATGCGACTAGGAGGTAGTATGCGTCTGACGCGCGTTCGTCGCGTTCTGCGATTCGCCCAGTCGCCGTGGCTTCGCGTCTACATCGAGCTGAACACCGCGCTTAGGACGCGCGCGAGCAACGAGTTCAAACGGAATTTGTACAAACTGATGAACAACGCCGTCTTCGGCAAGACTATGGAGAACGTGCGCGATCACGTGGACGTGCGTCTCGTGACGCGATGGGACGGGAGATACGGCGCGGAGGCGTTGATCGCTAAGCCGAACTTTCACAGCAGGAGCGTCTTCTCGGAGAATCTGGTGGCGATCGAGCTGCGAAAGCTCGAGGTAAAATTCAACAAGCCTGTCTACGTGGGTATGTCTATTCTCGAGATATCCAAGACGCGTCTCTACGAGTTTCACTACGACTACATGGTGCCGCTCTATCGCGACCGTTGTCGAATTGCCTACACGGATACGGACAGTCTGATTTATTCGCTGGAGTGCGAAGATGCGTACGAGCGTATGAAACGCGACGTGCACAGGTTCGACACGAGCGATTACGCGGAGAACAACGCGCACGGTATGCCGCGCGTCAACAAGAAGGTGCCAGGTTTGATGAAGGACGAGAACAACGGCGCGATCATGACGGAGTTCGTGAGCCTCAGAGCGAAGATGTACACTTACAAGGTACTCGGACGCGACGACACCAAGAGAATAAAGGGCGTCAAGAGAAACGTAGTCGCGAAGAGGATCACGTTCCAGGATTACGTGGAGTGCCTGCGGAACGCGCGCGAGCTGAAGACGCGCCAGTCGTGCATACGCTCAACGCTGCACGAGGTTAACACCGTGTCGGAGCAAAAACTAGCCCTCAGTCCGCACGACGACAAGCGATACGTGACGTCGAACGGCGAGGAGACGCTTCCGTGGGGACATTACAAAATACCATTGTAAAAAAAAGGGGGAAAACAATATTGTACGCTTTAAAAATTGTTTTATCGTAAAATCAATAACACGTAAAAAACAAATCGACGAATGTGTAAACTTTTATTGACAATAAAGTAAGCGTTGTCTACTAATGTTTAAGTATTTCTTTCTTTTTACAACACAGACGCCTTATCTATCCACGAATCAGTGATGGTAGAAATGGGATCCTGCGCGCGCATGCGCATACTCAGATGTTTCAACCGCGTACATACGTTAACGGTCCGATGGGCGCTACAGGCACGAACAGGCGCAGAGTTTTGGCGGGCAGATAGGAGCCATGAAAGGACGTGAGAAGGTAAGTAAATAATGTAATATTTATAGCAATAGTAGTAGTAGTAGTAGTAGTAGTAGTAGTAGTAGTGTATAGTGCAATATTAGCATTATTTTAATAATATGGAAAGAAATACTTCTAAAGGAGCCGTTAAGAAAGAGAGTAGTAGAAAGTTTAATTTTTCATGGCTAGATTTAGACATTTTTAAAGGATGGTTGGCTCCCCATTCCGATAATAATAAAGCCTTTTGTACTGCATGCCAAATTACTATCACGTGTCACAAGTCATGTTTAATTAAACATTCAAAATCAGACAAACACGTGGAAAAGATAACTCAAAGCCTCAGTAATATCACTAATAACAATACCTGTAATTCGTCACTTTCACGCGATAAAATAAAACGCGCCGAAATAAAATTATCAGCTTTTTTTGCAGAACATAACACCAGTTTTCAACTTTTAGACCATTTAATTCCTTTATTAAAAGATATTAACTTAGAGCCCAAACTTATGCAATCTCTTTGTCTAGGCCGTAAGAAATGTCAACAAATTATCAAACATGTAATTGCAAAACGCAAAACAGAAGAACTTACTAAAATTTTACAGACACATAAATTTTCAATTTTACTTGATGAAAGTACAGATATTGCAGATACAAAACTGCTTTGTTTATTGGTTAAATATGTTTCGCCTACAGATAAAAAAATTAAAACAAAATTATTTCATTTAAAATCATTAGATGCTAAAGATTGTACAGCAAGTAAACTTTTTGAAACCTTTAAAATATTATTTGAAACAAAAGAAATTCCTTTAAAAAACATTGTTGGTATGGCTTGTGATAATGCTTCTGTTATGACAGGAGCTAATAATTTGTTTTTCTCTCGTTTAAAAACCGAAGCACCGGGTTTAATATTACTGAATTGCATCTGCCATTCATCTGCAATCATAGCCAGTAAAGCTTGTGAACAATTACCAAAATCGTGTGAACATTTAATTAGAGCTGTTGCTACATACATGTCCGGTAGTGCGAAGAGATGCGCAATTTTGGGCGAGTTTCAAGATTTTTTTAACGTTGAGAGACGAAAAATTCTTAAATTATCAACCACAAGATGGTTAGTGTTGCATAAATGTGTCATAAGACTTCTCGATAACTGGGAAATATTAAAACATTATTTTGTGGTAGCCGTGCTGGAAGATAAATCACAATCCGCACAAACTATTGTAACAGATTTGAATGATAACACAATTAAAGCATATATATTATTTTTAAAATATTCCTTAAATTTCTTTAATTCTTTTAATGCTCTTTTTCAATCACGTGAACTTTTAATTCATAAATTATTTGTTAATTGCCAAACATTAGTTTCTCAGATAGCTATCAATTTTATTACACCTGAGGCTTTGGATAATATCTCTTCACTTAATTTAGACGATGATACAAACATCCAAACTGTATACCTAGGATCCGACTGTGAAAAGTTTTTAAAAACAGAATGTGTAGACGTCGCGCAAGAAATTCGTGTTAGATGTTTGCAATTTTACAAAACGGCACTTAAAGAAATGCTTAAACGTTTTCCAACTAAAGATACTTTTTTCGAATATTTATCTTTTTTAGAACCGAAAATTGTACTTTATAACGAAAGTAAAATTAAAGTTAGAGATCTCTCGCATATTGCAGCACGATTCGAAGGTGTCAATTTTTATAATTTAGACTTTGAGTGGACAATTTTACCATCTAGATTTAGCAACAAAGAAAAGATTCAATTAGCTTCTTTGGAAGTTGATCAAATGTGGAAACAAATATTAGACCGTAAAGATTTTAATGGACAAAAATTATTTCCAGCTTTAGAATTATTAATTGAAATAATATTTTCTTTACCTCATTCTAATGCCGAAGCTGAACGCATATTTTCAATGGTTACGGATATAAAAACTAAAAAGCGAAATCGATTATTAAATGATGCTGTTTCCGCTATGTGTATAATCCGATCAAATTTTCAAGCCGAAAATATTAATTGTGTAACTTTTCAAGTCGATCCTACACATTTAAAATTACACAATAGTCAAAATTTGTATTCTTATGTTAAAAAAACACGTGATAGTGCTTAAATTTATTTGTTATTTTTTGCATATTTTTTCCTTTTTTTGTGCAATAATCAAATTAGGTACATCTAGCCGAGATTTTCCTACTTATTGCTAGTCCTAATAATATTATCGTATTATATTGTACTAATAATTGTTTTGTTTTACAGATTATATTTATTCCATACGTAATATTATTATCTGGTGTTTTTTCAGTTTCGTTATAGATAAAATATGTAATTAATACAAGATATAATTCCTTTTTATTTGTTTTTAATTATATGTATTTGATTCTCAAATAATGATTATTTTACATATCAATTTTATATTTTAATTTGATTTGTGATAAACTTTTTATTTTGTACTTCTGTTATGTATGAAGGTACTGGTAAGGTTTTTGGCAGTTTTCCTTACCCTTGCAACAAATGTTGGTACTCATTGAATAACTTCTGCCACATAAATTATTTGTTTTAAATTATACAAAACTTGTGTGTTTCTTTTTTACCTTCTCTTTTCAGAGCTTTTATTATTATAAAAGAATGTTCTAAGAAAGAAAGAATATTATGTATAAAAATAAATAAATATTTTTTTTTAATTTTTATACGTTACACATTACATTTATTTATATGTTTTACTAATTATATTAATTATTTATAATGAGGAAATATTTTTCGCCAGTGGATAAATAACAGTAATAAGAATTCTTTGACTATAAATTCGAGTGCTTTTCAAGTGTATATATTTTTACAAAATTAAATTGCCAGTTATAGTCAAAGAATTCTTATTACTGTTAATTATTTATATGTATACTTTTTTATTTTATGCTAAATAATATTTAATTTTATATTTTGGATAATTATTATGATTATTTTCTTTTTAAGTCGTATATTTTAAATATTATACAATTTTATACATAAATAATAGTTGAGGGTCCATAAAATACCTTACTTTTCGCTACAGCACTGCTGTAATGACGTAATTTTCGTCATCGATGCGCGCGCAGGATCCCATTTCTACCATCACTGCCACGAATTGTGCGAACTGTCCATTCCCAGCCACTTCACGAACGCTCGATTGCCGCGCTTGCGCAGGACTTTTTCCACGAGATAAACGTCGGGATTGGAGACGCGCAGCAACTCGTGTTCGTAGAATCCTCCGGCTATCGCTTCTCCGCGAACGTCTTTCAGTAGATACGTAACGAGATTGGTCCTTTGTACTTTGGCTATGCGAAAGATCTCGGTGGTCCAATTGAGAGTGTAGCTTTTTTCGAAGATCGTTTTGAATTTGCTCACGCGCACCGGATCGCCGACTCGAAATTTCGCCGGCGCGGCTATCTTCGCGCGACCGTACACCGTGCGCAGCAGTTTTTCGGCGACGGTGGGCGTCACGTCCGCCGGACGCATTCGGATCGTTCTGTGTCTGCGACGATTGTAATTCGACAAGAGGCGCGGCAGCGAGTCTATCCATCTGTACGATCCCTGGAGCGTGAAGAGCTTCCACATGTCGTTTTTCAGCGTGCGATTGAATCTCTCCACCACCGACGCTTTCATCACCGAATACGTGGAATAGTGATTCACCTCGCGCTCGTCGAGGATTTTGCGCACGTCGGCGTTGTAGAATTCCTTTCCTTTGTCCGTTTGCAGATTCCTGGGGTGTCGCGCGTCCTCGCGAAAAATCTTTCGGAGAGCCGTCGCGACCTCCTTTCCGCCCTTGCTCTTGAGCGGGATCGCCCAGGCGTACTTGCTCAGCACATCGATGACCGTCAGAATGTAATTGTGGCCCGCGTTCGCGCGCGAATAGGGGCGCATCTCGACCACGTCGGCCTGCCACAGGTCGTCGTAACCGCGCACCACGCCGCGGCGGCGAGGAAAATTTTTTCGCGCCGGCGCGTGCAATTCTTCGACGAGTCTACGTTTTTCCACGCTCATTTTGTTTGAGAATCTTCAAAACGGTCTTGATCGCGATGATTTCAACCTCGTGCTTATCCGCGGTATTCTTCACGGTAACGAACTCTTCTTTAAATTCTTTTATTTGCCGGAACATATACAAGCGGATCCCGAGGTGCAGAGATATCGCCCGTGCATGCGACACTACAATCGTCCGTGGCAGCGAACGCACATAGACGGTCCGCCGCCACTCATCAAAGACTGCCACGAGTGCAATCGCTTTCGCCCTGTGAACAGTGTATCTTCGACTTCCCGTTCGAACTAAGAAGAAGCGAATCCTCCTCGCGCAACCGCGACCGAATGCGTGGCACCGGTCTGCTCAATCGCGCGATAAACGCTCTTCCTTTCGAACTGCACAACCCGGTTATCAGTTCTGCGGGCCCGGTACGCGTCTAGCGAAGAGACTAGCGCGCGGCGAAGAAGGCATCAATCCGTTGGACGCGGCGTGTCAGGAGCACGACATCGCGTATTCGCGAAGCGGCGAGCTCGCCGAGCGACACGTCGCCGATCGACGGCTCGCCGAGAGGGCGCGCGAGCGCGTCACCGCGAGGGATTCCACGGCCGGTGAGAGACTCGCCGCGGCGGCCGTATGGGCGGCTATGAAGACGAAGACGAAGCTGGGCATGGGTATGGAACGCAAAAGGAAAACGAGAAAAGGAACGGGATTGAGGAGAAGCGCGAAGACGAGAAGGAAGAAGCGGAGGATACTTCCGACGGCGAAACGCGGCGGCTTCTTGCCCTTTCTACCGATGTTGGGCGCTCTCGGTTCCTTGATCGGTGGCGCGGCCACCGTGGCCAAAGCGGTGAGCGCCAACAAAGCGGCGCAAAAACAGCTCGACGAATTGCAGCGACACAATCGCGCGATGGAGGGTCGCGGGTTGTACCTCGCGCCGTATAAGAAGCGCGGAGGTGGCGCGAGGAGTCGGCGAAAAAAAAAACCTCGCGTAAAAAGGCGAGGTTAGCGCGTCTACCTCCGTACGGTGTCACGACCGACGAACAGCTCGATCGAGCGGCGCGTCGCCTGCGCGTGCCGTTCTTCCGCGGGGTGTTCATGCGCGACGCTCTGCCGACGAGGGTGCGACGCGCGGAGTGCGGCATCGTGAATCTCGACGACGCGGTGAGCCCGGGCACGCATTGGGTCGCTTACGCGAAAAAAAGGAACTCGGCGATCTACTTCGACTTGTTTGGAAATCTCCGCCCGCCAAGGGATCTCGCGCGGTATCTCGGCGACGGTGGCGGCGAGAGCGCGATTGTGACGTACAATCGTCAAGCGTTCCAGACATTCGATCAGAGAATCTGCGGACAGTTGTGCCTGCGATTTCTTCGCGAGATCGATTGGGGGGGAGCGGGCGGACGATCGACGTTCTCCCGCGATGTCGCTGACGCTCACGTTGACCGGGACCAGCAGCGTTCTCACGGCGAGTCACTTTCCCGCTTTGGATCTGAGCGACGGCGAATACGAGCTGGGTTTGGCGACTTTTGAGACGTACAATTCGATACCGAACGTTACGTCCGCGAACAATCGCTTCTACTACGGCGAGGACGACCGGAGAATCGTCGTTCCGGAAGGTTCGTACGAGTTGCGAGCCGTGAGCAGATATCTGCGCGCCGCTATTCTCCATCGCTAACGTCGCGCCCGCGAGAGAGACAAAATTAAGGAGAAAGGAGGAAAACCGCGGACCGACGACGCTGGACGGGTAAAAGAAAAAACCGAACGGAGAAGGACGAAACCGACGACGAGATTTATCGCGCATACGTGGACGAAGACGACGACGACGACAACGATGGCGACGGTTATGACATATACGGGGACGACGACGGTGGCGACAGAGTGCTCAATCTTCGCGCCAACGAGAATACCATGAGAAGCGAGATAAAGTGCGCCTACCGAGTGAATTTTACAAAACCGAACAACGTCGGTTCTCTTTTGGGTTTCTCGAGCGATCGTATCCTAAAACCGAACAAATGGTACGTTTCCGACGGACCCGTTGACGTCATGAGCGTGAACATAATTCGCATCGAGTGTAGTATCACCGCGGGAGCGTACAGCAACGGACGCTCGGTGCACGCGATACACGAATTCGCGCCGAAAGTTCCACCGGGATATAAACTGTCGGAGACTCCGACGCAGATCATTTACCTCCCGATCGTCGCGCGAAACGTCACCGATATCACGGTGCGAGTCGTGGATCAGAAAGATCGGCTGATCGACTTTCGCGGCGAGGAGATAACGATCAGATTGCACGTACGTCGTCGTCACGGTTAGTGTGTGCGCGTATCCCTGAAGAAAGAGAGAGCGAGAGGAGGGACGTTCTGAACGGATCTAGCGCGAATTGTACGAACGAGCGAACTAGCCCGTTCTACGACGTGATCGAAAGCGTAGGAAAGAGAAGAGGCGGAGGAGGGGGACCCGTTCTCAGCAACGCCAACGTCAGATTCCTACGATCGCTGGGTCTCGCCGTGAGAAACGCGTCACCGTCGAGCCGTTTCTACCTCGAGAGGAAAAATCATGGCCGACATCCTGAGTATCGGCGGTGAGCCGATCTTCGACGAGCGCATCGTCGGAATCGAGACTCACACGTATAACCCGTACGTCAACACGACGTTCGGACACAACGACGAGATACGAATACCCATACAGCAGCAGGATCTGTATACACTGCCGTGCGACAGTTTCCTGTACGTCGAGGGACGACTCAACGACGACGGCGCGACGAATGAGGAACAATACACGAAATTAGTCAACAACTGCGTCGCATTTATGTTCGACGAAATTCGATACGAGCTCGACGGCGTGGAGATCGACCGGTGTAGAAACGTCGGCATAACCAACACGATAAAGAACTACGTGTCGCTAACCGTCGAACGAGCCAGAAAACTGCAGAACGCTGGATGGAGTTATCCGACGAGCGAATCGAATCTGAACAACGCGTCCCATCAATTCAACTTTTGCGTACCTTTGAATATTCTTTTGGGTTTCTGCGAGGACTACAGACGCGTGGTGATAAACGCGCGACACGAGCTTATCCTGATACGCTCTCGTAGCGACCACAACTGCGTCGTAGATCCGAAGAAGACCGTGCCGAGAGATCCGGCCAAGCATCCTAAAATTACGTTGTTGAAAGTGCAATGGCGTATGCCTCACGTAGCGCTGAACGACGTGACTAAATTATCGCTGATGCGAACGTTGGAGAGCGGACGATTTCTGAGCGCGGGCTTTCGCTCTTGGGATCTGTACGAATTTCCCCTGTTGCAGAGCACGACCAAGCATTCGTGGGCCGTGAAAGCCGCGCCGCAATTGGAGAAGCCGCGATACGTCATATTCGCGCTGCAGACCGGACGGCGAAACGAATTCGCGGGCGACGCCTCGAGGTTCGATCATTGCGCGCTCGCCAACGTGAAATTGTATCTCAACTCGGAATTCTATTCCTACGACGACGTAAACGTGGATTTCGAGAGCGACAAGTTCGCCGTGCTGTACGAGATGTACGCGAAATTTCGAGGAGCGTATTACGGGAACGGTCGCAACGACGCGCTCTTTTCCCCGCGCGAATTCGCGCGGGTAGCTCCGCTCGCGGTGATCGATTGTTCCCGTCAAAACGAATCGGTGAAGAGCGCCACCGTGGACGTGCGCATCGAGTTCGAAAACAAAGAAAACGTTCCGCCGAAAACCACAGTTTTTTGTCTCATCGTTCACGATCGAGTCATCGAGTACAGTCCGCTGACCAACGTGGTGCGCAAAATTATCTAACGGAAATTGAGGTTGTGGAAATACCTTATCCGGGAAACTGAAAATGCGATTGAGAGAATACCTCATCCGGGAAACGGAAAAATGTGGTTATGAGGTTATTTTTATCCCGGAAACGAGGAATATATAAATTCGCGGGTTCCTTCCATCGTTTCTCAGTCTGTTAGAAACGAGCAACTTTAAACGAACGTCTGTTCTTTAATTTTTTTCCAACGCGCGCCGATGCAATGGCGACAGCGGCAACGACGACGACGATCTTCGTCGACCTGCAAGGATTCACGGTGGGCGACAGATTCGTCGCGAAGGAGGTGGCTGTGTTGCGAAACGAGACACGCATGCTCGCGCATCACGTGTTTCACGCACCGATGAGTTGGAATCTGCTGACGAGCTCCGAGAAAGCGAGAGCCAGTTGGTTGATAGCGAACCATCACGGCCTTTGTTGGGAGGACGGCGACACGGACTATCGCCAGGCGAAGACGATCATTCGACGCGCGGTGCGCGACAACCTGAACGAGTTGCGTGAGACGAAGGAGACGCCCAACGCGCGAATCTACGTGAAAGGTCTCGAGAAGAAGAAATGGCTGCAGGAGATTCTCGGCGACGTCGACGCGACGATCGTGACCGTCGACGCGGAGTACGAGGTCATCGATCGGTTGGAGTCTCTTCGCACCGATTGCGCGTTTCGCTGCCGGCGTCACCAACGGTGCAGCGCCATGGAGAACGTGATGAAGTTGCGCGATTGGTGGATCGAGCGACGCGAATGTTTCGCCAGCATCGACTCCGCGAATTGAATTACTTTATAAATTTGTGTAAAAAAAACGTTATATATTACTGGTTTAATATAATTTCATTTTTTAACGTATTAATCGTTTTATCTTATTGCGTTGCTCGTTTTTTTTTATTTTGTATATATTGTGTTTAATCGTTTATTTTTTACTCCATTGTATCATATATATCCTTCTATCTATATTTTATCGAATAAAGATCGACGTAAAATCTATGACAAACGGTGTTCCTCTTTTCGCATACCACCTCCGTATTTATATACGTATACATTATATGCTACCGAGCGCGCGAAAATGGCCGGTCGCGGGAGCGCGTAACAATGGCCGGTCGCGGGAACGCGACAAACAGAGAAACGGCGAGCGAAAGCGAGAGCGCGATACGGGGGTGGGGCTCCAGCGCGAGGTGCGGTTAGGAACGCGAGCGAGCGAGCGATAACGCCAAGCGTCAGATCGAGTGCGGAAGCGAGCGGTGAAGAAAACGCGATATCGTTAAAACATTTATTTTCACTGTTAATATTTATTTGTAATACAATATTATATAGCATATTATACGTAAACTTCTGTCATTTAATAAAATTTTTTCAATATATCGTATTTCACATTTTTTTCACATTTTTTTCACATTGGGAGATCCAACATACGGGGATATCGTCGTTGACGGTCACTGTTTCTTGGCTGTTCAGGTTCGGAGAATCCCCCTCGTCGTCGTCTCTCTCGCGACGACCCGCCTCTTCGTGCGAGTCCAACCGCGCGATGTCCCTATGCATCCCACGAAGTTCCGTCACGAACAATCTGATCTGGTTGCGAGATTTTTTCACCAAGGAAGTAATGATAGCCCTACGCAAAAAATACAATTAATAAATATAAATAAATATAAATATGAATAATAAATATAAATAATTGTAAATAATTATAAATATACATAAATATAAAATTTATCGTTTGATTATATTATAAGAAATAATTTCGCGTTTGAAAGCGATACTCACGTTTTTTCGAGCATTGCGGCGTCCTCGTCCACGTAAACGGTGAGTTGCAAAAAGGGAGGCACTTTTTCCGTTAAGCACTTCACGCGCTGCTGCAACTGCCGCACCATGTTGCAATAATCCTCAACCTCCCTCGTCAGGGCTGTGGTTTGATTTTGTAATACATCACACACGCATTTTAAATCGTTAAGTTTCTCCATCGTCTTGAGTTCACTCGAAGAGTGCCGATAGACTACGCCCAAGTCTAGTCTCGAGTTCTTATATATGGTAAAAAAAGGGGTGTGCCCATGGGTGTTGCGATAGAAAAATATACTAAGAATAGCATTTTATTGCGTGAGGAAAATATAAATCGATGGAAAATACGCATCGAGAAAAATAATTAATGCATTTTTTTTTATCAAGCCGACTCATCCGCCGGAATCGTTGACGCAATTTTTCCTTATCGGGCCAACTTATCCGCCGGGATCTTCGACGCATTTTTTTTTCACGCCCGAGACCCCCCGCCGCGCCGCCACCTATCCGCGTTGTCGCTAACGAGCGTCATCGCGTAAATGTTCGCATCCGGAGCGCTCGTCGAGATCGCGCTCAAACCGCAACGCGCCGTCATCGCGGTTTCACCGTCTCTCTCTCGCTCTCGACGATGCGGCTCGCGTACATAATCGCGTTAACCGCGTGTTTTAACGCCGCGGCGTGCATCAATTCCACAATTACGGACGAAAATTACGCGCTCACGTTCGACTACCTGCAGAAATACGGATATCTGTCCAAAGACGTGGACGCGGTTCCGGCTCAGAGACGAAACGACGTTTTTCACAAAGCCTTCAAGGATTTTCAGAATTACTACGATTTACCCGGCGACGGAACGCCCAACAACGAAACGCTGCAATTCATAAGTAAACCGCGATGCGGTTTCCGAGATATCCTGAAGCACGGAACGAAAGCGAGCCTGTCCAAATGGCCGAAGACGCACCTGACGTGGCATTTTCACTTAGCCGACGAAACCGAGCTGAACACGGCGCAGGCCGCGTTCGACCTGTGGTCGCAGCATTCGGAATTGACGTTCGAACGCTCCGAAACGTCGAATGCCGACATTATAATATCTTGGCGACGCCTACTACACTATAACACGAACACCAAGGTGAACGGAGCATTTTGCTCGGACAAATTCGACGGCCCCGGCAACGTGCTCGCCCACGCGTCTCTCCCGACGGACCAAGCGGTGTTCGTTTCCGAGGTGCACGTCGACGGGGACGAGCCGTGGCACATTTACGTCAACAAACATCCCGCGGATAAGTTTTCCCTGCATTACACGCTGACGCACGAGATCGGCCACTCCCTCGGATTGGTGCACAACAAGCGCAAAACATCGGTGATGTTCGCGATACAGCCGGACCAGCAGTATCCGGTGAAGCTCGACCAAAACGACATCGCCGACATTCAACGTTTGTACGGTAAAAAAATTCCGAACGATCCGCCGCGTCGGACGCCAGCGCCGCCGCCGCCGCCGCCGCCGTCGCCGGACCTGTGCAGCCTCGATCGCGTGAACGGGATATTGATTTTGGAAAATCGAATGTACATCTCGTACAAACGTTACGTTTGGTCGATCGATCTGGACGGTAAGACGTACAACGGACCTTTAGCCCTCTCGAATCACATGAGCTTTCTTCACGACAATTACACGCGCGTGGCCGCTGCCTATCAATCCCCGTCCGGCGATCTTATGGTGTTCGTAGATAATTTGGTATACTTGGTTCAATATCTGGAATTTAGTCTGCGGCCAGGTTGGCCGAAGACCCTGCAAGAACTCGGATTTCCCGAAAACGCGTTGATCAACGGAGCGGTGAACACCCATAGAGGACGTTCCTACGCGGTGTTCAACGGTAACGCGGTGGGCGAGATAGACGAATGCGACAAGGACAAGAGAGTCGCCAAATTTACGCCCCTCGAGGCGACGTTTCCCGGAATACCAACCGGCGTGACGTCGATATTCCGTTACATCGACGGCAATCTGTACTTCACCACTCGGGCGCAGTTCTACAAATTCAACGAATTTACGAGGACCGTCTCGTCGGCCGGTAAATTCGATCTGCGGATACTGAATATCGTCTGCCCTAAGGCCGAACTGCTGCAGCAGTTGCGCGATCTCCTCGATCGAATCGTACGCCTCAACGATAACTCGCTAACGTCGGCGGCGAGCGATTATTGGAACGATGACGACACCGGGGTTCGGCTCTCCGATCTCCGCATCCGCCGAAGGAAGTAGAGGACCGCGCAAATTTTCCACACCGCGCCACGCGCGACATAAGTCAGATCTTTCCTACTTATACCGACGTGTCCCTCCCAAGGCATCAGTGTCGCGTCGTCGGCCGAATACGACGCGTCGGAAAAAAAATCAGAAAGGAACGGTTACCGCGGCGCGAAATGTTCTCGACATTGGCCGATCGACCCGCGCCGAGGAGTATTTCCCCTACGGAAACGGCGGATTCGGAGGCGAACGACAACGGCAATAAAAGGCGGAGGATCAGTTCGATGGACGATCGCCATTATCTTTTTCGTCGCCAGGAATCGCGTCGCAGCTCTCATCCTCCAACCGACGCGCCCGTCGAGGACGATCGTCGTCGTCATCATCAGGAGTTTCGTTCCAACTTTCCCGTCGAATTGCCCCCTGTGCGCATCCTGACGACGCGTTATCTGCTGACGTCGACTGGCTACAAGTACATAGCCATAGGTATCACGATCAAGTCACCGTACAGTATTCATACCACGCCTTCGTACGTGGATATCGCCCTGGGAGACAAACAAGGCAGGGAAATCTCCCTGACGCTCGACATGTGGAAAGGACTGGTCGAGCGCAAACGCGACGTATTGTCGTGCATGGAACGCGCTCTCTCCGACGTAACTCACCCCCCCTCGCCGATGTCGATCGGAGGGATGACAATGCGATTCGGAGTGATCAACAACGGGCCGATCGTACGTATGGAGCTACCCAACCAGGCTCGCGTGGCGATGGTGCGCAAAACCCTGCTCACGCTGTACGATCTCCAATTTTGCGTGGATCGCGTCATCCGTGCGCTGAGCGCGGCGACCGAGGAGGTCGACGCGAAGTTTTTGCGCTATCGGGAAATAGCCGCCGCCGCGATGAAAATGGAAACTTTGGTTCAGACTGAGATACTGAAGAGCGATTTCTTCGATCCTGACAACATCGTCGACTGCGAGATAGCCGCGCTCTGTTTCCAATCCTTATAACGATGTCGCGTCTACGAAATGCATATATTCGCGCGAGCGAAACAATGTAAACGCGCTTGTATTATTTTTTGAATAAAAAAAACTATATGCGTATCTCATCTGTGCGCTCTCTCTTTCTGTTTCCCCTTTTTTTCCCAAATCCGTATACCCATCTCCGCGCGACCGCGCTTACCCCCCGCGGTCGCGGCGATCGCGACGCCGAGTTCGAACGCGCGTTACATAAATTATCGCGAATCATAAATTACAGGTCGAACGCGCGTTACATAAATTATCGCGAACGAAGAGACGAGTCATCTCACTCGATCTCGATACGTCGCGTCGGGATGGGCGGGAAAACTGCAAAACAAAAGGAGGAAAACCGCAAAACAAAACAAAAGAAGGAAACGACGAGAGCGACCGCGAACGAGTTCGAACGCGCGTTAAAAAAGTTATCACGTATCGATCGAACGATGAGACGAGTCATCTCCATCGATCCCGATGAGTCGGGATGGGCGGGAAAACCACATCCTGCCCGTCGCGACGCGGATCGAAACGACCTTCGGACCGAGAGTTAAAAAAAAACGACGACGACGAAGACGGGCGCGCGAGACCCCCCGCAAAACGAACCATCTAGAACGCGTCGTTCTCCCCCCCACCCCCGAAACGTCCAGACGAGCGACCTCGAACGAGTTCGGACGCGCCCGAACGCGCGCGCGACCGACGACGAAGAAAAAAAACAAACAAAAAATATTGGCCCGCGATTCTCCAAAACGGTCGGTAACGGCGCGAGCGCCGCTCCGAGCGCCCCCTCGGAAAATGCCCAAATCCCCGCAACGAGCCCCCGTTGGCGGCCCTGCCCCGCGCCGAACCCCCGTTGGCGGCCCTGCCACACCCAACCTTACGTAAAATGTTCCTCTCGCGTCGCGCTCCCCCTCTCGCCCAGTTTTCTCTTCCCCCCGCATAGCCCCCCACCGGTGACCCTTTACACCGTCCCTTGACCCCCTCGCCCACCGCTTACGGCGCTCCCCCCGCGGCAGCGAAGCCCCCCCCGACCCCGCTAACCGCAAAAAAGATCCCTGAGGCAGAAGTACCTGTTACCTCCCTACTATAAAAGATATAAAAAAATTTCATTATTTACAGATGTTTGCACTACTTCAGCTCCAACGAGAAATTGGAAGCCCACACCGTCGACTGTCGGGAGATGAATGACTGCGCGATCAAGTTACCGAGCGATAACGACAATTGGTTGGCCTTTAAGAAACACAACAGGAAGGAACGAGTTGCGTTTATCGTATACGCCGACCTGGTATGTACCCTGGAGAAGATGGAAGCGGATCCGGAAACGTCCAGGTACACATATCAGCATCATCGCGTGTTTAGCATAGGGTACTACGTGCGTTGCTCGTACAACGAGTCGTTATCTATGTATCGGTTTCGTCGCGATAAGGATTGCGTCGCGTGGTTCGCCGAGGAGCTAAGACGTTTAGCTCACGACGTAAAAACTATATAGTCTACTAATCTACCCATGGCAGATTTCACGCGAGACGAGTGGGAAAAATTTAACAGCGCAACGCACTGTCACGTGTGCGAAGCCGTTCGAGCCAGACGACGTGCGAGTACGCGACCATTGTCACCTGACCGGCCGATACAGAGGTCCCGCGCATTCTAATTGTAACTTAAATTATAAAGATTCGCATTGCATTCCCATAGTGTTTCATAATTTATCGGGATACGATGCACATTTTATTATAACGGAAGTAGCAACAGCGTACGAAGGACATGTAGACTTACTCCCAATCACAAAAAAAAATACATTTTGTTTACAAAAAACGTTCAAAGCACCGAAGATAAAGATAAGAAAATTTGCGTCAAATTGCGATTTATCGATTCGTACAAGTTTCTCACCGCTAGTCTTGACAAATTGGCATCTTATCTCAGCAAATATAAACTGCGAATATTGCAACGCGAATTTTGTGAATTATCCGCAGAAAATTTTGATTTGCTGACAAGAAAAGGCGTATTTCCATATGAATACATTGACTGCGTCGAAAAGTTGGCGCGACTCGTTTTACAGTTCATTGACAGGTGACACCGTATCCGACAGCGATTATGCGCACGCCGTCAACGTCTGGCAGCGGTTCTCCATTCGAACGCTCGGTGATTACAGCGATTTATATCTCAAGACCAATGTCTTGCTGTTGGCCGATATCTTTTAAAATTTTCGCGATAGCTGCGTCGCGAGTTATGGACTCGATCCCGCGTATTATTATACTCTATCGGGTTTTACGTGGGATGCTATGTTAAAGCATACGCGTATCAATTTCGAATTGCTCACCGACATTGACATGGTCATGTTAATCGAACGAGGTATGCGCGGCGGTTTGAGTCAATGTTCAAACAGATACGCGCTGGCCAACAACAAGTACATGCAGTCGTACGATTCATCGAAACCGTCGTCATACCTGATGTATTTTGACGTAAACAATTTATACGGCTGGGCAATGAGTCAACCATTGCCATACGCAAATTTTAAATGGGTCGACGACGTAACCGATTTTAATGTTATGTCGCATTGGATTCCTCGATAGGCTACATTCTCGAAGTCGACTTGGAGTATCTGCAACATCTTCACGACACGCACACTGACCTACCGTTCTGTCCGACGCGCGATAAACCACCCGGCAAGCGGCAGGATAAGCTCCTCGCAACATTATACGATAAGAAACGTTATGTAATACATTATCGCAACCTGCAGCAGTGTACTCGTCACGGTCTCCGTATATCAAAGATTCACCGCCTATTAAAATTCGCGCAATCTCCATGGCTTCGCGATTATATAGACCTCAATACGAAATTTAGAACATTGGCCAAGAATGATTTCGAGAAAAATTTGTACAAATTGATGAACAATGCAGTGTTTAGCAAAACCATGGAGAATGTGCGCAATCACGTTGACGTGCGACTCGTGACTCATTGGGAGGGTAGATACGGCGCGAAGGCAATGATTGCGAAACCAAATTTTCATAGCCGAAGCGTCTTTTCGGAGAATTTAGTAGCAACAAAAATGCGAAAACTCGAGGTGAAGTTCGACAAACCAATCTACGTGGGTATGTGCATCTTCGATATATCCAAGACATGTTTGTACGAATTTCATCACGAGTACATGTTACCGCTGTATCGCGACAAATGTAAAGTCACGTATACCGATACTGACAGTCTCACTTATCACATCGAGTGCGACAATGTGTATGATATCATGAAGCGTCACATTCATAGATTTGACACTAGCGATTATGCGATCGATAATACGTACGGTATTCCACTCGCCAATAAAAAAGTTCCGGGCTTAATGAAAGACGAAAACAACGGTGCGATAATGACCGAATTTGTCGGGCTTAGAGCAAAGATGTACGCTTTGCGAGTAGACGGTAAGAAAAATACGAAAAAGGCTAAAGGTGTTAAGAGTAACGTCGTAGCCAGGTCAATAACGTTCGACGATTACACACGGTGTCTGCGCGACGAAATTGAAATGACGCGACAGCAGGCTTGCATAAGATCCAAAAAACACTAGGTGTACACCGTGTCCGAAACGAAAATAGCTCTAAGTCCGTACGACGATAAGCGATACATTATACCCGGTTTTACCGGAACGCTGCCATGGGGACATTATAAAATACCTGTGCGCGAAATCGCTGATTAATCCCGGCGATGGAAGCGGGATGAGAAGGACGCGCGTGGAAGAATTAATGATTTTGTAATATAAAATGTAACTCAGAACACTGAGCTGTCTTTAATATGAGAATAGATATATACAGTCTGACCTGAGAGTGGTGGGCAGTCTTTCGAAGTTCACTAAACATAAGAAGTCTTTGTATAAGAAGTCTTTATATATCGTTCGTGAGTGGGCGAGGCAGTTATATTAATTGCCCTCCTCGTGATGATTAGCCCGTGAGCCGGTAAGACACGTGGCGGTCGGCACTCGCGCACATGTGAGCCTGAGTTGTCGTGTTGATGTACCCGAGTAGAGCTGGATGAGCGGTCGCTTTACATGTTAATGCAGTATCTCGGCAGCTGTAATCACTGCGGTGGGCACTTCAATGTGTAGTCAATCAAGAATGCACAGAGCACACGTCGTGCGTCTGATCACTGCGCGGCCATTTGTACGACTCTGAATATCGCGAGGAAGACGTTGGCGATGAGCGCGCCCGTGCGTGCGCAAGCTGCCGCGGTGATCGGGCGTCGATACCCGATCGATGCTGCCATCTGATCGGACGGCGCAACGTTAACGGAATCTCCAACAATACCATTGTAAATATATTGTAATTACATTTAGATATTTAGGAAAATAAATGACTCATTTGTATGTATAATATGTTTTTATATTGTAATAAATTTTTACAATACATTATTCTTTTGTATCCATGAATTGTGTGAATTATCAAATCCTAACCACTTTACATAAACACCTCATCCCCCCTTTTGCGCAAAACTTTTTCAACGAGATACACGTCGGGATTAGCAACGCGATGTAACTCGTATTCATAGAAGTCGCCGGCGACGGGTTTTCCGCAGAAATCTTCCAACAGATACGTTACAGGATTAGTTTTCTGCACTTTGACGATTCTAAACACCTTCGTGGTCCAATTTGGCGTGTATCCTTTCTCGAAGATTGTCTTGAATTTACTCACGCGTACCGAGTCGCCCACTTTGAATCGCGCGGGAGCAGCAATCTTTACGTGGCTGTACACCGTTGTTAGGAGCTTGTCGGCGAACGCGGGAATAACATCGATGGGTCGCATGCCGATAGTTCGATGCTTTCATTATGGAATAGGTCGAATAGTGATTGATATTATGTTTCTTCAAGAGTTTCTGCACGTTGGCGTTGTAAAATTTTTTTCCCTTGTCAGTCTGCAGATTGTTCGGACATCTTCCGCCGTCTCGAATTATTTTTGCAATCGCCGTAGTAACCTCGGGTCCGCTCTTGGCCTTGAGCGGTACGGCCCATACATGCTTGCTCAGCACGTCGATAACGGTGAGTATGTAGTGGTAGCCTCTGTTGAATCGCGTGTATGGACGCATCTCGACCACCGCCTGCCACAGGTCATCGTATCCGCGCACTATGACGCGTCTTAGAGAAAAATTTCTTCTCGCAGAAGCGTGTAATTCTTCCACCAGCCGCCGTTTCTCCAGCTGATTGCTTCTTACTAGCCATGACGATGGCGCGCAACTGACGCAGAGATCAGATGCGCGTTCTTATCTATTCGCGATGATTCGCAATTACATCTTGAATCATCTTTTGAAGTTCGTTTAGGGTAATTTGCACGTTATTCTGGAATGCGGCCATCTTTCTCTCAATTTCATCCTGCCGATCTTTCAAAATTTGCACGCTCTGCTGCACGTAACGTTTATTGGCGGCATCGCCATCATCTACGGGCGGCGCTATCCGTCGAATCTTGCGCGATTTCGCGTCAAAGTCGGTGGCGACCATGCAAAGAGCGTTATCGCGCACGTAATTTCTGATTAATCCGCTCCATTGATAGTACGGTTCCGCACCGCCTCTTCCGAGCGATATACCAAACTTGTTGATCGGCATTTCGATGTTGATTGAACGGATCGCTGTCGCGCCATTTAATTTATAATAAGTCCAGCCTTGCGAAGTTCCTCGATAATCGACAGGATCTCGTTATCGTGACCGGTGTGACCCGCTAGGCGTGAAACTTCGAGCAATCGGAGACGATCTACGAGCTCGTTGTGATCGTCCCAATAAACATAATCGATCTTGTTGTCGTTTAATGTTATGGCACGCGGTATACCTTTTCCAGTTTTTTTACCCGAAATCAACGATGCAATTATATGGTCGATGTTGTTACCGTTTAATGTCATGGCACGCGGTATACCTTTTCCAGCTTCTTTACCCGAAATCAACGGTGCGATTATATGTATGTACTTGTATCCTCTGTTGCCCTTTATTTGAGAGTGAGCATCATAATTGCGTTTATGAGCATTCGTCATCAACAGAATGCTCTTGTACGCTTGCATATCGTCCTCCGTGTAGATATCGACATCGGGATATTTCTTAAAGATCAACTCGTAAAGACCGCGTGTGCCATATTGTATCGTATGCCGTCGATAATTATCTTGTCCGCGTGGTTCACGTCAAAACGTTTATTACCGAGCATCATTCCATCGTTGCTGAAATAAATGCCGTACTTGGTGTCTATACCGCTTTCTTCATTGCCGCTCAGAACTGCCCCGACGTACTTTTGTCTCAATGGACCCAATTCATCTCGCAACGTTTCTTGACCCTCAGGTGTTTGCAACTGCTGTCGAACGGACTTCACGAATGAGTCATTCGTGATTTCGAAAATATCTTTGTTTGCGAGTGATTTGAGCATTGCGGGTTGTACGGAAGATGCAGAGGTTATCAGTGGTTCATTCAAAGGACTTTTCGATCGTTGCGCTTTACGCGGTTGTAAAATTTTGGTTATTTCGCTCAAATTAGATGGCACATTTATCAATGGTTCAACGTAACCGGAGTTGAAGCCATTACAGAGTCGTTAAACGAGTCGTTGTCTTTTGAGCTTCGACTCTTCATCTTCCCACGCCGTTTTATTCTCAATCTTTTAAACATCAGATTCTTTGCCAACGGTGTTTTCGGCAATCTGCCTTAAAGGTTCGATGATGGGTTTAAAGTGTCTCTCCAACGCGATATCTTCCTCCATTTTACCAGTTTTCAATGCGTGATACTTTTTGCGAATCGAATCGCTTGTTTTCGCAATTTGATTTACTATCCTCTCGCGCTCTCTAATCTCCTCGCTGCTGTCCATGTTGCGATAACGTTGTTCAATCGACGCGTCGACAACAACTAACCACGTTTCGGTATCGCAAAGCCGTTAAATCCTTTTCTGTATCGACCATTCGAAATCGAACTCTAGTCTGGCACTGTAAGGAGACATGAGAGGTGTAGCATAAGTGGGAGATGGCAACATCGCCGGTGAAATACCACTACTTTCATCGTTTCCTTACTTACTCGGTTAGGCGGAGCGCGTGCCCCGAGGGCTTCGTGCCCCGGCGGTCACGGTGTTCTAGAGCCAAGCGTGTCAGAGTGGCGCTGTCCTTATCTATCACCACGAATCCGTACTTTTGTTGCCAACACGTATGACACAATTTACTGAAATCATCGTAAGACATATCTGTGTTTACGTGATCGTTGTATATGTGTTTCAGATTGGTACCATCCTGTTTAAACATAATCAATAAATTTGCGTTGTCGTGTATAAGATGCTTCGGTATCTTCGCATACGTCTGACAAAGGTAGAAAGAGTCAACGTCCGCGTGCCGGCCCATTGCAAAGTATTCTCTTATCGTATCCTGCTTGTCGCACGCCACGTCATCAAAGATAAAAATAGAATTCGGGAGCGCCTCGCTCGGCAGAATAACGTCACTGTTATTCGAAAACGTAAAGTAGCCAATCTCTTCTATCGGTGTTAGTATATTCTCCAAATATCGATATTTCGGGTGTTGCAACGATTTCGAGTACACATACACGTTCTCGAAACGTACGCCGTGCGGACTTCCTAGCAAGCTTATCAAGACGTTTGTCTTGCCGCAATTCGACGGACCGCAGATGATACCGCCTATAAAAATCGGTAGCATGCCTCCATGTTTGCGTACCTCTTTCGTTAACTGCATCCTATCGTTAAAGTTTGTCACTTTGATCGTCCGCGATTGTCGTACGAATCGCATTTTACCTCCCCTCCACAACGAATGAAATGCAGTATCGAGAAAGCTGGCCTATTTATAGAGACGCGTAGAGCTGAGATGCTCAGTCGTTAAAATGTTTTTGCTCGTGTCGGATAACAGCGATATTTACGATTTAACCGCCGAGCAGTATATACCAAAGGTCATTCTACTACGATAATTTTATAATCACATCGTCTGGCATTGTCATCAAAGGAACAAACTTTTGCCATCTCGGTTTTTACTCTCAACATGTAGCTCTCAAAATACGAACAGCGTTCGAGCTTGGCGAGCTGATATCCGAGAGTAAAATAGCGTCGTGTCGATTTGCGAGTAGGTCTTGAAAAGTTCGCTCGCCGCGAGCTGCGATCAGGGGTTACAAATTCCTATTGTTCTCGCGGTACCAGTGTTTGCAGCACTCTCACTGAGTGACAGGGCTCATGGACGAGAACTAAAGCGCATAGTGTGAGTGTGCGGCCATATTGAAAAAGTACGTATAGATACGTGTTACGCAAATACCGGATCAGAGACCTCAGAGACTGTCAGAGACGAAAGTTCTATTTTTCATAGCAGAATTTTGCGAATGCGAGAACTTATAGTCCGATCCCGTGCGGTAAAACACAAATTAGTGAAAATGGTGAAAGCGTGTTGTGTGTTCAACTGCACATCGCAGGCACTATGCCATCGCACACTTTCCCAAAAAATCCAGAAATGCGTGATAAGTGGATGGCAAAAGTCTTGAAACCGCATAAAGAAGATGACATCTGTAAATTGCGAGTATGTTACAAACATTTCAAAGAAATTGACTACACCGGTAGTTGTACACTTCGCAGGTTAGTTCGGGCTGCTGTTCCCTTCATGGAAATATGCGAAAGAATATGCGAAGAAAAAACAAACACTGTGGAACACTCGGTGGAACATGAACAAAACACACAGCAAGAGACTATGACAGTCTTACAAGAGAATATTGAACAATTACAAATTGATATGGGAAAATTGTGTGAACAGCAAAAGAAACATCAAGAGAATGTACAAATTGATATGAGAAAATTGTGTGAACAGCAAGAGAAACATCAAGAGAATGTACAAAAGGACATTACAAAATTGTCTCAAATGCAAACGCAAGATCATGATCAGCTGCAAGAAATTGTAAAAAAACTGGGATCGTTAAGAGCACAAATAGAACAAAATTCACAAGCAAGAAGACCTAACCTTGCAGAAGTAACACGAAAGAAGAATTTATCTTCAATGGCAAGGAAATTGTATGAAAATAATGTCAAACTGCAAGCGCAGAGGAGACGAATGAAAAGAGTTATTAAGAAGATAAAAGAACAAAATGTAAATAATGTAAATAATAAAATAACATTAGATAAAGGTCAAGATGATAATAAGACAAGAAAAATACGAGAAGACTTCATAAATATGATGTTGAGAAATAATTATGTTTCACCTCAGGTAACATAATTCGTCTCTATTAAACCTTCCACAACATATTTAAATATTCGATAATAATGCCTTTAATGCCTATGTTTGATTTTTATTGCTTTGTATATACATATATATGTATACACATACATTACATTACATATATATACATATACATTAGTATATCTTTTTATATACCTTAGTTAATATAAATATTATTATATATACATTTTATAACTATTAGCATTCATAAATAATGAAATATTAGAATGAGTAATTGTGACTTGTATCACTTGTATGAAATTTACATTTATCATGCAAAAATAGAGTGCACATACTTGACATTTAATTTTTTTTCTATATTATATATATATATATATATATATTAATGTGTATATATTTTCAATATATATTTTTATATATAGTGTATATATTTCTTCTTATATTGTTTTTACATTTTACATTTTGTTGTATTATTTTTACATAGGCAAGACGATATACAATAGAGGATAAAATATTATGCTTAGGCATTTATCGTAGATCCCGTTCCTCTTATAATTAAATATCCAAATATTTATTGTGTCCTTCCTACAATACTCTAAACACACAATTAAATCGCATTTTGATCGATACTGGGTGTAACAACGTTATTCGAAAATATCTCACATTAATTGCAAAGAAGATGGATCCGAAAGACTTATATATTGTACTTGCTTGGGATGAAATGGCTATTCAACCCGCTGTTAAATATGAAATTAAAAGCGACAAAATCGTCGGATTTGAAGATTGGGGGATGAGACGAACACGAAGATTTGCAGACCACGCTATTGCATTCTACATCAGGTGTTTAGCATCTGGTAATAAAATGCCTATTGGGTATGGCTTCTGTAATAGCGCAACAACGTCTATTCAACTTTTGAGATGTATAAAGGAATGGCTTCAACATCTGCAAAAATGTGGTTTTAAGACCGTAGCAACTGTTTGTGACCAAGAAGGACCGAATATTGCAGCAATAAACACATTAATTGCAGAAACACGTGCACAACATTTAAAACATAATAGTAAGTATATTGTGTGTATGTGTATGTGTATATATTGTGTGCGGGTACACACATTATATTTACAAAGTTCGCTAATTATTATATAATATGTACATACAACACTGGTTATTATTTTTCAGAAACGCTGCCGGTAGAAAATACATTTTATGTGGGGCATGATTGTATTGTGCCTTTATAGGGTAGACCGGGGCACGTTGTCACACATTTTTTTCAATATTTTTTGTATTTTTTAGATTCAATATTTAAGAGTATTTTGATATGCCAAAATTTCGAGTGAACCCTCAGCTTCAATTGGACAGTATCGAATTTTGTGTGATTGTTACTCTACAGTTGTTACATAACAATAAATAACGACAGGTCGCTTGTGACAACGTGTCACATCAAATGTAATTGCATGCAAAATGTAATCCAAACTGTATACAACGTAAATATCAATATATTATAGTGCGCTGCAATGTAAAAAAGTAAAATCCTTCACAGAAACATTTATTTTATTTCAAAAAAGTACAAAAAGCACGAAGTTTTGGTCTTAATCTAAATAGGCAAGAATTCCACTCGAATGCGCAACTTATTGATAAACATTTTTTCTTTTATAATCATGTCGGTGATTAAACATAAAATATTTTTATTCGTTATTGTCATCCGAAGATTCGCAATAGATTCCCATCAAATTCGTGACAACGTGCCCCGAGGGCATTTTTTTACTTCAAACAGCCTCATGTCCGACACGTTTGAGATATTCGTAAGGTTAGGTACTGCACGCGGTAGGTAAAAGTACATACTTTAAGATAATATAAAGGTCTATTCTGAAAAAACATAAGCTTCATGTCCAGTACGTTGAATATTAGACAATAAAATTTTACTTACGGTCGCAAAAAACTTTCAAGTTGATTTTACGTCAACACGGCTAGCGCAATCTCAAGACTGTAAAGACACCAAAGATGGGCATACACTAACACGTTTTGGGAATGACGGGTGCTGCCCTCCGGTTATTAGTTTTTTAAATAAAGCCAAAGTGACAACGTGCCCCGGTCTACCCTACGATTACGTACATTTTCAAAAAGGTCTCTTAACCAAAGATTTACTTCTGAATAAAGATGCCGAATATTCTGAGCGTGAAGGCCAATGCGCTTCTTGGGACGATATAACAACAGCATATGCAATTGATCAAAAGTGTTTTCAACATCGGCGGAAGATGAAAAAATTAACAGACAGTCATATTCGTCCGAATTTAATTCCCAAAATGAAAGTGAAGTTTGCAGTACAAGTCCTGAGCCATACTGTAGCGGACTTTATAGACATGATACTTACTTTGAATAAAGACGGTAAGAATAATTATTTAGTTTGTGTAAAACAGATACCTTTATATTATAAAACATAATGTGTTACTAACATGTTATTTTTTTATGACAAGTGTCGTACAAACAAACAATGAAACAATGCATTTATCAAAAAATGCCGCTGCAACAGCAGAAGCACTATTCTTCTTTGACAGCCTTTTTGACTCTTTCAATGAAAATAGTGAGCAAGGACTTAGTAGTATTATCACACAAAATAGTGGACATTTAAAATTTTGGCAAGAAGCATTGCATAAACTAAAAAAGATGGAATATGTTGAGAAAAAAAGTTACAAATTTTTAACGAGAAATAAGCCTAAGTGTTTGGTAAACTGGAGGCAAACGATACAAGGTGCAAAATGTTTATGGCAAATGCTCCAGGCATGCGGATTTACCTCACTCAATTTAAAATATTTAAATCAAGATCATGTAGAGAATTTCTTTAGTCAAATTAGAAATCATGGACATCAGAACACAAATCCTACATACTTATTCAGCACATCGTTTAAAGCACTATTAACATGTAATCTGACGTCAAAGCACTCTATATCAGCAAATTGTACAGTAGACAAAGAAAGCTTTTTACCATTATTGGCCTTAATACGTACAGAAGAAATCGAAAGTTCAGAAGAAAACGAAATAGATGTAGAGTGTGATGAAGCTGCTGTTCCAGACAAATCTGATGAATCACATACTTTGTACATAGATACGAGAAAGATCATTAATATTGTTAAGAAGAAGAGTAAAATGGAATGTGCTGAATGTATTGCAATAATGGAAAACAAAAAAACTACACAAATGCTGGACTACGCTATGAACATTGCTGAAAATCGATTTTCTGATTTCTGTTATGAAACAAAAGTCAAATATAAGCTTGTACAAATATTTCGTAAAACGGCATTTTCCACAAAATATTTTTACTGCACTGATGTAGTACAAAACACTATACTCAGTATTCTTGCACATCATTTTATTATAGAATGGTGTAATATAATAAATAAAATCCTGCGGGGACAAATAAAAGATGACTCCAACAAAACTTACATGTATTATCAGGCACATAGGATGTCAATAAAATATTACAGAAAGAAAGGTAAAAAAAACGATAACCTTTTACACATATTTTTAAATTATTTTTACAGCATATATTAAAATAAAATTTCAATATATATACAATTTTTTTTGTTACAGTGTCTCCTGGAAGAACCACTTCATAAAAACATAAAACGAACAAATAGAAAAAATTGTTCTCTATTTTCTTTCTACACACACACACACACACACACACACACACACACACACACACACACACACACACACACGCACGCACGCACGCACGCACGCACGCACACACGCACACACGCACGCACACGCACACGCACACGCACACGCACACGCACACGCACACACACACGCGCGCACACGCACACGCACACGCACACGCGCACACACGCACACGCACGCGCGCACTTTATATTGTTGAGAATACAAAATATACGTGCATATATGCATATTAATTACTAATTTTTATAATATATATATTTTATAATAAACGATTATGATATTTAAGAACAAAACGATGTGTAATACGTTTCTTTCTTTTCCTTTGTAGCTAAACAAGTAAAATGTTAATATTTAATACGTATAAAGCGTGCATATATATATATATTTGTCAAATGGTCGGTACCGGGACATCTACTACCTAATGGCATTTTCCGAGACATTTGGTGGATTCCAGGTCTGACCTGGAAACATAATATGTCTAATGATATTTTCCAGGACAGTCTTGGAAAAAATGTATACATATACGAATTATGTACAAAAGATTGTCCTGGAAACTAACGTTAGGACATAATTTATTATAAATGTCAGTTTTTACTGATATATGTATTTTACTTATTATGTCAGCGTGTTTAATATACATTTTAACGTTTGAGAACGTGGTAAGAGAATGTGAGTTTACGGTATTATACACACGTCAACCCGATTCCGCAGAAGTTAACTCGCAAGTGAATAATTTCACATTATTTATGAAAAATTTTTGTCCTGGAAACTAACGTTAGGCCATAATTTATTACATGTCAGTTTTTGCTTATTTACGTATATTCAGCGCGTTTAATATACATTTTAACGTCTGAGAACGTGGTAAAAGAATGTGAGTTTACGGTATTCCACACACGTCAACCCGCAAGTGAATTTTGCATTTACAAAAATGTGTTTGTACCCCGAAATTTGAGGTTATGTCATAGAACTGTACATATCAATTTTTGATAACTTCCGTACATTCAAGGGGTTTAAAGTACTTTTTAACATTTGAAAAAGCGTATGGAAACATAAGTTTAAATTATTTCGCAAGCATTATCCCGCAAATCAATAATTTTACATGATTTATGAAAAATTTTTATGTCCTGGAAACTAACGTTAGGCCATAATTTATTACATGTCAGTTTTTGCTTATTTACGTATATTCAGCGCGTTTAATATGCATTTTAACGTTTGAGAACGTGGTAAGAGAATGTGAGTTTACGGTATTCCACACACGTCAACCCGATTCCGCAGACGTTGACCCGCAAGTGAATAATTTCACATTATTTATGAAAAATTTTTATGTCCTGGAAACTAACGTTAGGCCATAATTTATTACATGTCAGTTTTTGCTTATTTACGTATATTCAGCGCGTTTAATATGCATTTTAACGTTTGAGAACGTGGTAAGAGAATGTGAGTTTACGGTATTCCACACACGTCAACCCGATTCCGCAGACGTTGACCCGCATGTGAATAATTTCACATTATTTATGAAAAATTTTTACGTCCTGGAAACTAACGTTAGGCCATAATTTATTACATGTCAGTTTTTGCTTATTTACGTATATTCAGCGCGTTTAATATACATTTTAACGTCTGAGAACGTGGTAAAAGAATGTGAGTTTACGGTATTCCACACACGTCAACCCGCAAGTGAATAATTTCGCATTTACAAAAATGTGTTTGTACTCCGAAATTTGAGGTTATGTCATAGAACTGTACATATCAATTTTTGATAACTTCCGTACATTCAAGGGGTTTAAAGTACTTCTCAACATTTGAAAACGCGATATGGAAACATAAGTTTAAGTTATTTCGCAAGCATTATCCCGCAAATTAATAATTTTACATGATTTATGAAAAATTTTTATGTCCTGGAAACTAACGTTAGGCCATAATTTATTACATGTCTGTTTTTGCTTATTTACGTATATTCAGCGCGTTTAATATGCATTTTAACGTTTGAGAACGTGGTAAGAGAATGTGAGTTTACGGTATTCCACACACGTCAACCCGATTCCGCAGACGTTAACCCGCAAGTGAATAATTTCACATTATTTATGAAAAATTTTTATGTCCTGGAAACTAACATTAGGTCATAATTTATTACATGTCAGTTTTTACTTATTTACGTATATTCAGCGCGTTTAATATACATTTTAACGTTTGAGAACGTGGTAAGAGAATGTGAGTTTACAGTATTCCACACACGTCAACCAGCAAGTGAATAATTTCACATTTATATGAATGTGCTTGTACCCCGAAAATTGAGGTTATGTCATAGAACTGTACATATCAATTTTTGATAACTTCCGTACATTCAACTGGTTTAAAGTTCTTCTTAACATTTGAAAACGCGATATGGAAACATAAGTTTACGTTATTTCACACGCATCGTCCCCCAAATTAATAATTTTACATGATTTGCGAAAAATTATTCGTGTCCTGGAAACTAACATCAAGCCGTAAAGTGATATATAGCAGTTTTTGCTTATTTATGTACATTCAATAATGAATTCAACATACTTCTTAACATTTGCAAACGGGATAAGACGTACAATATGAGTTTTCGGTATTCCACAAACATTAACTCGCAATTTATAACGTATAATTTTACATTATTTATGAAAATTTGTTTATGGCCTGGAAATTAACGTTAGGTTAATGATATGGCAACTTCCTTACTTTCTAACAACTTAACAAGTTTAATAAACTCATAAACACTTAAAAATACCGTCAAGCTGTGTTATCGTAACTTACAGCACAAAATCATGTAGTGCATGTCGTTGGAAAAAATAATTAGAAGAGGAACGTAATTTCTATGTATGAAGTCTAAATGTCATTCAACAAAATTATAAACGGTTATCAGTATATTTATCCATACATCACAAAATTGATTAGCAGTTACTTGGAAAAGACTTAGAATAAATGATACCAGAAACGCGTTGTTTAGTTAAATGATTAAATTCTTGTTTAAAATTATTTGTTTGTGTCCTGGAAGCTACCGTTGGGCTATAAAATGTACATATTTGCTTATTTACGTATATTCAACGGGTTTAATATAATTTTTTACATTGGAAAACATGGTTATGAAATGTGCGAGTTTAAGTCATTCTTAATCTAACTTTAATCTAACTTTTTACTTTGCTTATAATTAACATCAGTCATCAAAGCCCATCTACAATATGCGGAGTAAGAAGTAAGAGTAGGCATAAGCGAAATAAATTATTTTTATTTCTTACTCTTACTTTAGTCGTACATTTTGTAAGCGTACTTAAAGGCTGAAGTTGTAGTAAGAAATAAAAGTAATTTATTTCGCTTACGCCTTTATTTTAGCTCTCTTAACTTCTCACTTCTTACATCTACTCTTACTTCTTACTTTGCTTATTGTAAATGAGCCTTTATACATAAATGTACATTTGTTTTAACATCACATTTGTAATTGTTAAAGTAATACTTTATAAAAATAATACCTTTTTAATTGCTATGAGCTTTTTGTACTTTTAAAATAAATATAAATTTCTCTTATTAAAATAAAAAATTCTTTGCATTAACATTATTAATATACGTAAAATTAAATATATTTACTGTAAACCTTATGATTCGCATCTGTCTTTAATTACAGGTTTTAAAAGTATTCTTATAAAATAAAAAAGTTTTGTTTAAATTTGTACATTCATATGAGATCGACAAGTAAAAACAAATTTCAATGGATGATACAAATAAATGTGAATGATCTATATTTATTTATTCATGTATGTTCATATGTTCTTCCTATTTCTTTGTCTGGGCCTTTTTTTTTGCGAATTAGAGTATACAACCAAGTATTGACTGCTGCTGAACCACGATCTTTCAAAATAGTTTTGCGTATTTTGGACGTTATTTCGTTCAAAGATGGTAAAATATGTGTATTAATATTTTCTTCAAACAATGAAAAGGCAATTTTTTTTTCTTCTACAGTCCAACGTGGTCTTACTATTTTTTTACGAGGTTGAGCTGAAAATATGAATTGCATTCAAAATGTATTATTTTAATACCACACGTCATTGAAGAGTAATCTTAAACGTATAATGTTTGGAAAATAAAGGATTAAATTAATACATTTATTTGTCAAAACTAGACAGGAGTTAAAATGTCACTCCTTCCGTAGTTACTGCGCTTTAAAAAAATTAACATTATTAAAATTAACATTATTTTATAATTTTTTAGATTTTTATAAAAACTTGTATTTTTCTGTTTTTTTTTTACTAGAAGTATAAAAGCAATTTGTTTTCTAAATATCGTAAATATTAGATAATGTAAATAATGCTAACTTACTAAATTGCGTCTTTTTTTTATGTTTGTTTGATTTGGATAAAACGTCTCCTGAATATTTTCTTTTTTTTGCTTTTTTTCGTTTCAATATATTTTCGTTAGAAGTATCTACGAATGGCAAAGAGATGTCATCCTCTGAGTCTTCATTTTCAAGTATCTCATTTTCGCTCTCTTTTTTGCTTATTTGTGTTATCTCATTTTTATTTGAATCAGTGGAGATACAACCTGCAAAAAATAAATGACAATAATTACATACCTACTTATATATATTCTTAAAATCGGACTATATTTAATTGTTAATAAAATACAAGTACAAAATACATTGCTAAATATTGTAATTATTTAAGAAAATATATTTATTCTGTTAATACATTACCCATTTCTTCAATTTCACTTGTTAGATTAGTTGTAGAAGTATCGGTAATATCTGTTATATTTTCTCTTGTTACAGAACTATTTGTAGTATTATGTGCAGATACATTTCCAGCTTTTTCTAAAATTTTGGACATGTCTAAAATATCAACTTTTGCAACAGGTTGTCTGTAAATCTGTTTGTGAATATCTTGGTGATGACCCATAAAATTAGCAACATGAGACACTTCAGTTTCAGTTAAATTAAGTGATAGGCATTTTGTGGCTATATGTTTACGTAAAATGGTGCCACGTAAAGTGCTGACATTTTCCGCTCCGCATGTAGCAGAATATTCACGCATTAACTTGCATGCTCTAACATATTTGAATCTTGTTTTGCTGCTACTTGGAATACCAAATAGGTAAGGATTTTTAAAAGATACTCCTGCTATTTTTCGATATTTCAAAATTGTTTCTATCGACTCTACCATTTGTGGGTTTAATAAAACAGCAAACGTTAGGTCATAAAATAGTATCAATTTTTGCTTAATTATATATATTCAATGGGTTTAACGTACTTTTTAATAGGAATGCAATAAGGCAATGTGAATTTACGGTATTCCGCAAATACTAACCCACAAGTGAATAATTATACATTATTTACAAAAATTTGTTTATGCGCTGGGAACTAACGTTAGGCCACACGATGGCAATATCCTTATTCTTTAAAAACTAAACAAATTTAAATAAACTCATAAACACTTAAAAACACCATCAAGCTATGTTATTTTAGGTTGTAGCACAAAATTATGTAGTGTATGGAAAAAATGAATATAAAAGGAATGTAACTCATATGTATAATATAAAGTCTAAAAGTCATTCAAATCGTAAATGGTTTTCAGCATATATTTATCCGTACACCGAAATTGATTATTAACAGTTACTTGGAAAAAACTTATTAGAATGAATAATATCCAAACGCGTTGTTTAGTTTAATGATTAAATTTTTATTTTAAAAAATTTGTTTGTGTCCTGGAAGCTGCCGTTGAGCTATAAAATGTACATATTTGCTTATTTACGTATATTCAACGGGTTTAATATACTTTTTCACATTAGAGGATACGGTAAGAATATGTGAGTTTAATGTATTTCGCAGACATTAACACGCAAGTGAACAATTTCATATTATTTATTTTGTTTGTGTCTTGGAAGCTACCGTTGGGCTATAAAATGTACATATTAATTTTTGCTTACGTATATTCAACGGGTTTAATATACTTTTTTACATTGAAGGACACAGTAAGAAAATGTTAGTTCAAGGAGGTATTCCGCAGACATTAACCCGCAAGTGAATAATTTCACATTATTTATGAAAAAATTTTTATGTCCTGGAAACTAACGTTAGGCCATAATTTATTACATGTCAGTTTTTGCTTATTTACGTATATTCAGCGCGTTTAATATACATTTTAACGTTTGAGAACGTGGTAAGAAAATGTGAGTTTACAGTATTCCACACACGTCAACCCGCAAGTGAATAATTTCACATTTATAAAAATGTGCTTGTACCCCGAAAATTGAGGTTATGTCATAGAACTGTACATATCAATTTTTGATAACTTCCGTACATTCAACTGGTTTAAAGTTCTTCTTAACATTTGAAAACGCGATATAAAAACATCAGTTTACGTTATTTCACACGCATCGTCCCCCAAATTAATAATTAATAATAATTTTACATGATTTGCGAAAAATTGTTCGTGTCCTGAAAACTAACATCAAGCCGTAAAGTGATATATAGCAGTTTTTGCTTATTTATGTACATTCAATAATGAATTCAACATACTTCTTAACATTTGCAAACGGGGTAAGACGTACAATATGAGTTTTCGGTATTCCACAAACATTAACTCGCAATTTATAACGTATAATTTCACATTATTTATGAAAAATTTTTATGTCCTGGAAACTAACGTTAGGCCATAATTTATTACATGTCAGTTTTTGCTTATTTACGTATATTCAGCGCGTTTAATATACATTTTAACGTTTGAGAACGTGATAAGAGAATGTGAGTTTACGGTATTCCACACACGTCAACCCGATTCCGCAGACGTTAACCCGCAAGTGAATAATTTCACATTATTTATGAAAAAATTTTATGTCCTGGAAACTAACGTTAGGCCATAATTTATTACATGTCAGTTTTTGCTTATTTACGTATATTCAGCGCGTTTAATATACATTTTAACGTCTGAGAACGTGGTAAAAGAATGTGAGTTTACGGTATTTCACACACGTCAACCCGCAAATGAATAATTTCGCATTTACAAAAATGTGCTTGTACCCCAAAATTTGAGGTTATGTCATACAACTGTACATATCAATTTTTGTAATTTCCGTATATTCAAGGGATTTAAGATACTTCTTGACACTTAAGAACGTGGTATGGAAACATAAGGTACGGTATTTTGTAAACATTATCTCGCAAGTCAGTAATTTTACGTTAGGCCAAAAATTGTTCGTGTCTTGGAAACTAACGCACCATAAAATGGTGCATGTCTTGGAATCTACCATAAAGTATATATAACATGTCTTGGAATCTATCATAAAGTATAAATTTTTTCCAAGCCAGTCCTGGAAACATTACTGTAACATTACTGTCCTGGAATATACCATTACGAAAGTGTCCTGGAAAACATTATTTTCCAATATCTCAATAAGTAATTGGTTGATTTAATTTTCCTTTGTAGAATAGAACCAGGGTGTTAGGACGCATTGAGAAATATTAAAAAAATAGGATGTCCCGGAACCGACCATTTGACAAAGATATATATATATATATTCATATAGATAACAATGTAAGATATATGTTACGCTGCACACACACACACACACACACACACACACACACACACACACACACACACACACACACACACACACACACATTCTTTTTTCTTTTTTTTTATTGTAAGAACTGTAATGTATCGAAATGATATATAGCAACTGACTCGTAAAGTTTCAAAATTTCTGAAAAAAGTGTCGAAACAATTCTGAAATACTTTGTCTACTCTCTTTCTGTCTCTTTTGAATTTTGAGATGTCCACTTTCATCTATAATTTTACCGGATACATTGTCGCATTTCTTATATTTCAAGATTATGATTTTTCGAGACATTGTCTTATTTCAAAGATTTTGAGATTATGACTTTTCGGGACATTGTCACGTATCTAAGATTTCGAGATTACGACCTTTCGAGACATTGTCGTAGTTTTCAATTTTCGTGATTTTGATTATTTAATTACAATAGGGAGAACAATTCTTTGACTATTTTTTAATATCGGACAATATTAAAAATTAACAAAATAAAGCTTTATATGTAAATAAAAAAAACATGTTTAATTTTTTAAAAGTTAGTAGTAAGAATGTAGTTAGTAAATTGTAAAAATAATATGAAAGGCTTCATCATGAGCTGGTTAATTGTAATAAGTACCAGATGCGTTCATCGTGAGCTGGTTACTTAAATTTTCAGCGGCGTTCATCGTCAGCTGGCTACTACAATTTTCAGAGGCGTTAATCGTGATCTGTCTAATTGTAATAAGTATACCGGATGCGTTCATCGTGAGCTGGTTACTTTCAGAGGCGTTTATCGTGAACTGGTTACTACAATTTTCAGATGCGTTAATCGTGAGCTGTCTAATTGTAATAAGTACCAGATGCGTTTATCGTAAGCTGGTTACTTAAATTGTCAGAGGCGTTTATCGTGAACTGGCTACTACAATTTTCAGAGGCGTTTATCGTGAGTTGTTTAATTGTAATAAGTACCAGATGCGTTCATCGTGAGCTGGTTACTTTAATTTCCGGAGACGTTTTGGCTGTACTTAACTTTAGATATATTAATTGTTGTAGACATAATATTTCAACGTTTATGATAAGTTTGTAGTAATGAAATAAATAAGCGAAGAATTGTTCTCGTATAAAATGATATCTTTGTCGAGGTAATGTTTAAAAAATGCATTTCGATATTATATGTTTATTTATTTTTGCAGGCGGCAGGTGGCAAAGATGCAGCAATTGAAGATGGAGAGAGATACAGAGCTTACCAACGTAACTGAAAACGAGTCCATGGAATATGTCGAATCAGTGGAAACATTGTGCGACAAGATGGAGTTGAATATCAGTACCGAGTAGTGGTGGGCGATGTTAAAAAAAAACATCGTTTCGGAAATAATCGATGCAAAATAAAATCGATGTTTGGAAATCGATGTTTTGCCAAATACATCGATTTTAATCAATTCTTTTTTTTACCGGAATAAAGCGCGCTCGATTTGAATAGCTGCAGTAAAAACGAGAAAGAAAGTTAATAAAGAAGCTAATAAAAAGCGACTAAAATATCGACAAACAAAAACGTACTAAAATAAACAAAGTTAATTTCAAACTGATGTGCATATCTTAAGTAGTATTCTTTTTATTCATGGCCATGTACAAAATTGAGCATGAGATGTTGATGTTCCTAGTGATTGGTTTGAGTGCTGTATGATTTACAATTTTAACTTCGTTTTTGTGATTCCAGAATTGTATCTGCCAGCAAATATATACCTACACAAAGAAAACATTAATGAGTTCTACATTCATAAAAATAAGTTTTATTAACAGTGTTTATGCGATACTCAATTATTATTGCCTGTATGTTAGAAAATGGATTATACCTTGATAAAAAATAGCGCAATAGGAGTGCAAAACACAAAAGCTTTAGAAAAGCTTTAGAAGCTTTAGAAAAGCTTTAGAAGCAGGTTATAATTTTTAAAGAAATTTGATATTATATCATGTTGTTATATTATTAAAATTCTTGTACATATTAATTTTATGTACAGTAAGAACATTAGTTCAGCGTGTAACACCATAAATAATAAGATCACAGAAAATACAGGTTATATTAAAATTCTTGTACATATCAATTTTATGTATAGTAAGAACATTAGTTCACACTTCTTAAACTAAGAGCAGTATTCATAGTCGGATCTTATTTCAAGACCGTCTTAAGTAATGTCTTAAGTTTCTAATACGGTCATTTGATTGGCTGGACGGAGTCTTAAGACTGAAGATCCGACTATGAATACCACCCTAACAGCTTAAATTATGAGATCGCAGCAAATGCAGTAGGTGCACAAGTTATCACATGAAGAAACTTAGTTATAAACGCCGTTTATAAATTATGCCAATATTCTTTGCTGAGGGAATTAAGGAATACTAAAGTATTAAGTCTGTCTCCCGTAAGTTGACTACGACGTTCAGCCTTAATCGCGCCGGCTTTTGAGAATAATCTCTCTGACGGAACGGATGTAGCAATAATGCTTAAATATTTTAGAGCGCATGAGTGTAGAGTGTCGGATACGCAATTTTCAACTTGTCCCAGTACTCGATGGGGTTTTCGGATCGCGAGACAACTGGCTGATTCAAATATTGTCTGAGTTCGAGAGTGAGCTCGTAACAATCGGAAGGTATTGTTTGATTCTCGGAAACCATGTTATCGTGAAAACTCCACACGCTATTGTTTGTTATCTGCAAATTATTTTCGTCCTCCACCTGCGTGATATTAGGACTTTCGTTTTGATGTAAAGCCGTTTCAATAATTGTATTGATCTTCGTGATTGCAGTCGCGGCGAGAAGAGGCTTTTGAAAGTGCAGCTTTTTAAACCGCGGGTCAAGAATAGTCGATATCGCGAGCAGCTCGCGAGACTCATAATCTTTAAATCGACGATGTGATTCCGTTAAGTTTTTCTTGAAACTGTTGTCCTATTTTAGTACACGGATTACGTGTCCTGATAGCGATCATCATACAGCGAATAATCGGAATTATCAAACTCGATGTGACGTATGAGTCTCCGCTGCACTCGGTTATTACATTTTCTACGGGTTTTAAAAATAATACTATATCCCGCAATAAATCGAGTTCTTCGCGCGTAAGCATTTCTACAGAATTTTTACACTTAAGAGAAATCGGATATACGTACTCGTGGAGCACCAGAAATCGCTCGATCATAATCAGAGTGGAATTCCACCTCGTGGGAACGTCTTGTTTAAACTTAAGAAGTGTTGCTTCCGTTTTTCCGTCCCGTTTTTGCAAGCGCCGCAATTCGTCCGAGACGACCACGCTGCGTTTCGTTAACGTAACAATGGCTTTTACTTTCGCGATTGATTGTTCGACTCCAGGCGTAGCATTTATTGCATCGGGCACAATATGTGATACGGCGCACAGTGGGGCGAATCTATCAAAAACCGGATATTGGACGAAAAAATGAAAAACGTATAATTCAAATTTTGACGAGATTTTATGTTAATATATATCCTAAACTATAAATAAATGTAGTTATAATTGATTTTATCCTTTGTTATTTCCTCAAAATGATCTGATAAAGTATGACATTTTCGTGAATACTGAAATTCTAGTAATTCGCTAGGTTACCTTCTAAAATCTTCGCCGAAAGTATAACTGCGAATATGAGTTAAATGCCTATCAGAACTTATTTATTAGGGTTCAAAAAACAGATTTATTTTAGTTTTATGTCATTTGAGTACTATTATATATTAATAAATATACACGACATATTCGACTATTAAAAATTTCTTACTTTAATTTTCAAACAGGAAAAAAGTTTGTGGATTAGAATGGATTAAAGTTTGCTCTGCGCCATTTGATAGGGCAAAGTGCCTAGTTTTTGGCCATATATGATCATTCATCCCCCTTCGTCCCCCTTTTTGAGATAATTGACCTCAAAGTTCACCCGACATAGTCGAACGTCGTCCATGAATAGCTCAAATTTGATCATGTCGAGTGAATATGGATGTCTATTTTCTCATAAAAGAAAGACGAAGGGGGATATATAATTTGTTTAAATATTGCTATTTTGTAACGATTAATTACATCCATATTTTATAACAATTAATTACATTAATTAATATAATAGCAATATGATAAATATTATTGGATAAATGTATTTGGAGTATTGCGCATTCTGTAAATCCATGGACCAATAAGATTGCTCTACGTTAAATTATTCGTTCTCCTCGAGGGGGGAGGGGGGAGGAAGGGAGGGAGGGGAAAGGAGGGGAGGAAAGGGGAAGAAAATAAATACAGCGGAGATAAGAACTTTTTGTCAGTCTTTTTCGATCAGTAGTCGATTAAAGACTTTGATTTTGAAAGTTGTGATTTTTGTCGTTGCTTTATACAATTCACTTTGCGTCCTTTTCAGGGTACAATGAAAAATATATAAAATATATAGAAGATTACACTTTCTAACACGCTCGCAAAATGGAAAATTTCCGAACAAATCGTCAACTTTTTAATTGTATGCGTGCAAATAATCTTGATTTATCAAATTATGAGGCTTTAATAAGCCACATAATATCATGTATTGATACTGAATTACCTAAAATTGCGTTGGAACCATTGAAACAAAAAATCATAAATTTCACAAAGAATTTGAAATCAAAATGGATAGCTAGCCGTTACGATTACAATTACATTACAATTACGATTACATTGCTGGATTTGCTGTTTCGAATGTGTTCGGGATTCCCGCAATCTATTGTTGTAAAAACTCGCATTTAGCTGTTACATATACTGCGATCTACGCTTCCTTTGCTTCTTGCGCAAAATTAGCTATAAGTTCGGAAACGCCGAAAGGAGCCGATCCGAGCCGAAAAGCGAGCGCGCGTCATCACCCCCACGCGGCCCGCTCGAGAGCCGGCCTCCCTTCCAACGAACCCGCCGCGCCGGGGTATATAAGCCGGCGCTCCGACAGGAGTCGGCACTTCGTCTTCTCTACAGCTTCCCGCTGCCTTCGACGAAGCCGAACTCTTCCAATCTTCCAGGGAACACGCAAAACGAGGTCCGGTGTTCCGAGCCTCTACTGAGAGTTCTCAGAGTGTTCCCGAACTCCCACCAACTTACTCCCGACAGCCATGGTTCAACGAGGTCGAGTGTACTCAGCCTCGTAACGAGGGTTCTCGTAGCCATCGCCCCGGGCGTCCGCACATACCAATCGCGTTTCCGCCCGCGTGCAAATGCAACATAACGGACCGCGCCGAGGAGTATATAGAGTAGGAGAAAACCGCGTTTCGGTAAAATCGCACTTTATGTAAAACCGCGCTTCAAAAAACTACAAGTTACGGCGCGCCGAGTGCAGTCGCACTAATTTGTCTGTATATCTCGCGTTTCGTCAGTTTTGTTATTATATCAAATAAAGTTTGTATATATGATAAGTCAATTGCTGTCTTTTGGGCCTTCCACTCAACTTCCTAACAAGCGATCGAGTCCGCGTTCAACTGAAACCCCGGTCGTCTCATAGTTAAAGGGCTGAACGAAGCCATTCGGAATTATCTCGCGTTCTCGCGGAACGGATTCGGCGATTCGTTCGGCGCGTTTATTGCGCGCCCGAACAGAATGCTTATTACATATTTCGTATAAAATTAATATCAAATGTTGGTCAGCGAGGAATGAGAGTCATAAACGAAAAGTCGAGCAAAGAAAAAGAGAGATACAGACTGCCTTCAGAACAAAAGCAGGTCTCTTGATAGACTTCGTGCAACAAGGAAAAGGTACATCCAATGATGGCAACACGGCCAGAAAATTTTTTGCTAATCCAGAATTATCAGCTGCCATTACAGGTTTAGATAAGGACTTAATAACTCGATTTGAAGTTTTGTTGCAAGTAATCGCTAACGGGAATAGAATTAACGTGTCGGAATTCGAATCTTATGCTTTTAGAACTGCCGAATTATTTGTATCATTATACCCATGGTACTACATGCCAGTCTCAGTCCACAAATTATTGATTCATGGCAGTGATATTATAAAAAATGCTATCATACCAATAGGACAATTATCTGAAGATGCTCAGGAAGCAAACCATAAATATTTTAGAAAATATAGAGAAAATTATTCGCAAAAAATGTCGCGAATACAAAATAATGAAGATATTTTTAATAATTTGATAATTGCTTCAGATCCAATAATATCTAATTCGCGAAAAATTATGGGACATAAAAAGAAAGAATTAACTGAAGATGCAAAATGTTTATTATATTTCAGCGATAATGATGTAGATGATGATTAAGTTCAAGAAATAGATGTGAGAAGCAAGAAAAACAGTTCCTTTTCTATTATAAAACTCACAAAAATTAAACATCCCGAGGTTTAAGATTATCATTGAAAATCAAATTAACTTTATTTTTTAACCGACTTCAAAAAATGGAGGTTCTATATTCGGCGTGTATGTATGTATGTATGACTACGATTTTCTTTAAAACTACTGAACAGATTTAAATGCGGTTTTCACTGTCCTATAGAGCAATTCTCCAGAAAGGTTTTAATACATAAAATATCGCGCTAAAACATCAGGGTACGGAGCAGTAAGGAAATATCCAATAATAGTTATTCATATTAATTTAATGAAGCACTAAAAAAGTATAAAATAAAAAATTTTTTTAAAAATAGAACCGACTTTAAAAAAGTATTTAAAAAATTATAGACTTTAAAAAATAAAAAAATTATCTATGCGCTTTATGAAAAATTGTTAATTAAATAATTTTGATTTTGTACACTAAATGTATAATAATCGTACATTATTTATGTCAAGTTTCAAGTCATTTCATTGAAAAATGTAGAAGTTATAAACAAATGACCGAAAAATGAGGCGTTCGCCCCACTATGCGGCGTGAGCAAAACACTCAATGTGTTTAAAAGCACCAAAACAATTTATTACCGCTTTTTTAATGTTCGCGCCGTTATCAGTTACGATCGCTGTCACGTTTTCTTGATTGATCCTAAAGGACTTAATTCCTTTCATAAAAATATCCGAAATGTAATGTGCTGTGTGGCTTTCTTCTAACGGCAATACGCCCAAGCACCCACTTTCCATTTTATTATTACGTAAGTAGTGCACCGTTATCCCTAAATATCCACGATTTGAAATATCAGACCAAATATCACATGTGAGGTGTTCGTACTTATCGTCTATGAAGCGAGTGATAGTGCGTCTTGATGGGACCGTGTACCGCGGAGCTGTTGTCTTCATAAGAGTGCGGAACCCTTCGTTTTCGACGGTAGAGAGAGGGCAGTTGTCGGTAGCGAGCATATATAGTATGGCGTTAGTGATTATTTCATACGACGTTCCTCCATCTAACAATCAAAAATATAAAAATATAGTCAATCACTATAATCATTGGGCGCGTTCAGCAGACACAACTGTTGAGTCTCGTTTTATCAACAATCTGCGTTGATTAGTTGGTTCTAAAAGAGCAATCAATGGCGAAAGCTCACGTTTTGCGTTGAATTCAATATATGTATATATCTTTACCTGCGAATGAGTGGGCTCGTCGAAAGACATTGTCAATTTGTTGATCGCTGCCGACTGGGTTGACCGTTTCCTTACAGTGCCAGACTAGAGTCAAGCTCAACAGAGTCTTCTTTCCCCGCTAATTTTTCCAAGCCCGTTCCCTTGGCAGTGGTTTCGCTAGATAGTAGATAGGGACAGTGGGAATCTCGTTAATCCATTCATGCGCGTCACTAATTAGATGACGAGGCATTTGGCTACCTTAAGAGAGCCCCGAAACTGATTTTTATTAAAGTTATGGACGATTGCAAAATTTGTCCGATCTCGAATATATTTATGTACTTACAGGCCTTAGAACGTTCTTTTGCATCTCTGTGTTTTTCGAAGGATCATCTTTACTCTCCGATTCCAATCTCTTCTTTTTACTTACCCCTGTGTCTAATAAGAAAACAGTCTTCTGCTTGCTTCCTGTGGATGTTCTTGTAAAGTGCTTTCGAGCAAGATGCTGCGTTAAATTCGTTGTGTTTCCACCGTGTTTGAGAGTCTTCGTACAGATTTGGCATCGAGCAGTTGTTGCGTTTACTTTCATAAAACTGTCCCAAACATGACTTTTTAACTTAGAGGTGCGATTTTTAAGCACTTCTCCCCTGTAAACAGTACATATTATTAGGTATGTCGAAATGTTATATGTCAAATATATATTTTTACTTACGACATCGTGCAAGTTGTAGCTTGGGTACTGACTGCGGACGTGCTGGTACTCGATAGACTGCTGGTCGACTCGGTAGACAACGGCGTCGAAGATGAAGAAGGTCTCGAACTTTGTGTAGAAAACACTACAGAATATAATAATAAAGACAAAGATAAAGACAGACTAACGGAAATAAACGATTATATTTAACTATACATTTATAATACAAATTACCGTCTTCCGATATACGTGAGGGCTCCGCTTCGATTCGAAAATGCATCGGAAAACGCTCAGTCTGTGTGAGTGCGGTCAATTTCTTTACGGCCTTGGTACTGACTCTCGATTTTTTCTTTATATTTGATGAGCGATCTGATGATGGTGTATCCATTAAAGACGAATTTTTTGGGATCGGAACGTCAATTATAGTTTGCGACTGCTGCGGTGACCAAACTGAAATTTCAAACTCAAAAGTTTGATTTTGTGTGTTTGGGGTAGTAGGATCAGCTTCTATAATATGCATAATATTATTAATACATTCTCTTAAGGTCGAAACAGACTTTTACATAACGCATGATTCATAAACACAAGAAAATGGATTGGCCTATTTCCTTATGCACATGTATATGGACCAATCAATTTTCTTATGCTTATGCATTACGCGTTATGCAAAAGTCTGTGCTTCGACATTTAGTAATTTTTTATATAAATCTTGAGAATACAAACCATTGATATCCGGAAGAGCCTCAAGCTCGTCTAGAAGTACCATGCCCTCAGATAGCTGGTTTTTCTCGAAATTCAGTAATGATAAGTCGATAGACTCACTGGAAGAGAAATATGAGTAAATATTACGTCGTGCAGAAAATATTACGATTCTCAGAAAATCAACACAACATTCCGCTTACAAAGTCACGGCGTCCTTTGACCGTGAAATGGCATTGATGTCTTCATCCGCATTATATATCGCGCCCGATGTGATCAGGCCTCGAATATAATTCAATGTGTGCTGATCATCATCTGTAAAATTATATCCGTATATATATCATCTAAAAAGTACTATTCAACACATCAATCAACTGTATAATAGTAGATTACTTACGTATTAACCGTAAATACTCGCCTAAGGAGAGATTGCGAACGCAAAACGAATCATGGTCGTTTATTCGAAATTAAACGATATATGAACAATTAAATTTAATTTTTTTCTTTAACGGATCCATTCCTTCATTTTTAAGAGACGTAATGAGAAACAGTTTAATCGGAAACGGTGATCAGAATCGGTTTTGAACCACTGGCAAAGAACTGAAGACTCGAAGAGCACTAGTCACAATCAAATACTCACTACCCGGCACTCCTGGCAGTCCCGGCAATGCGGTAATATGGTAAGAAAAAGCAAAAGACTTTTTCGCGGAACTGGCGTGGAAAGTTTCAAAATCCGTTATTACGTCGTCTCAGCCAATGAGCGGTTAGATAATTTCTGTTCGCTGTAAAAATGTAAGTCGCTACAACGTGGCGACATCTGTACATTGCGTAGCGAAGTTAGTTCAAGAAACATCGGTTTTATTCTTTAATAATCGATTTTTACTCGATGCATCGATTAGTAAAAACATCGATATAAAATAATCGATGTAACAATAGAAAACATCAATTTTCTAAACATCGAGTGAACATCGCCCACCTCTAGTACCGAGGTAATGCAGTGCGAGGTTATGGAGCAAAATATACCAGGTATGTTTGTAGAAAAAGTTCCACATAGCGAGGATAACAAAAATCTCGTTATTGACAATGAAGGCCTTATGGATGCAAACCGTATCCAAGAAAATCTGCCTGAAGGCCGTCGCATTGTCGACATATCTTTTATGTGGAACAAGATTCATAGAATTTTTGACAACCATGCGCGAGGAATCGAGTGCCTATTTAAAGATTGGAAACTCGTAAATTCTCGTTGTTGTGGGTTGCTGACGCAGTTGTTCTTCAAATGCCAAATGTGCAATTATGAAGACAACATATGGTCAGAACCCACAGAATCCACAGAAAATGTAGATATTAATAATAGTGCAGTAGCCGCAACTATAACAGTTGGGAGTGGTTATGGCCAACTGGAAGAGTTCTGTGCGGGTATAAATGTTCCTTGTATGTCTGAAAAAACGTACATAAAAAGTCGAGAAAATGTTATCGATTATTTTGAAAAAACAGCCATGGAAAGTATGAAAATGGCAGGCAAGCTTGAAAAGCAACTCGCCCTCGAGAGGAATGAAACTATAAATGGCATTCCATATATAACAATTGTAGCGGATGGTAGTTGGATGAAAAGGTCGTACGGCCACGCTTACGATTCACTTTCCGGTGTTGGTGCCATACTTGGTCATCGCACGAAGAAAGTCTTTTTTGTTGGTATCCAACAAATTTTGCACGGTGTGTGACATGGCCGAGCGAAAAGGTCTCGAGCCAAATAGTCACAAGTGCTACAAAAATTTTGACCGCAGGGCCAGCTCCACAAGTATGGAAAGCGACGCCATTGTAGAAGGCTTTAAATGTAGCCTTGAAATGCATGGATTAATATACAAAACGGTTATTGCCGATGGCGATAGCAGCGTATATCAGTCCATTAAGAATAACGCACCATAATCCGAACAAATGGTAACTGTTAAAAAAATAGAATACACGAATCATTTGCTTCGCAATTTATGCAAGAAGCTAAGAGCCGTAGCAGAGACAGTTCAGCCAAAACAACATAAAAAGCGTGGCTTTGTACAGCTACGAAATGTTGTAAGAACCGGTATTCCAAAAATACGGCAAGAAGTGCTGGATGCAGCCAAATCACAAAGAGAAGAAAAACAACCTCACCATAAGCAAGGTGTGGAATTGCAGAAAGATATCTTGAACATTCCTAGCCACGTTTTTGGTGAGCATAAAAGATGTAAGGAACGTGGTCGTACATGCGGAGAAAACCGTGAGGGAACAAAAAATTGGGTGCCATATTTAAAGTTGCACGGTTTATATCAGAAAATTGAGAGTGCTATCATGTATTTGAGTGCTTATTCCGAAAGTTTGTTAGAGTTAACAAACAATCCTGCAGAGTTGTTTAATTCCATAATCTGCAAAGAAATAGGTGGAAAGCGCATTAATTGGGGCCTACGAGGTTCTTATAATACGAGAGTTGCGGGATCTGTTGTGCAGTATAATACGCAACAAATTCTTACGCAAGTGCACCAAAACGTGTGTGGAAATGTTCCTCCGATTGTCGAAAGTTTAGAAAAACGACGACCAAAAAAAGTTTCCATGACTCAAAATTATCGACAAATTCATGGCAAGCCCAAAAAATGTAAACAAGAGTCTGGAACAGATCGTTATTATGGTCCGCAATCACAAAAGCCAGACCTTCCGTCTGACGTATACCAACAACTTGAGCAAAATCATAAGCAAAAGTTGTTGGACAACGCAGAAAACAGGGACAAAATTGAAAAGACAAGAGGCCAAAACGAATGTGAACTGTGGCAATTATTGAGACGTGAAATGTTAACGGCATCCAACTTTGGAGCTGTCTGTCGCATGAGACCAACAACGTCTTGCGCAGCAATTATAAAAAGCATTTTGTATTCTTTGTTCATCGACAATGCAGCCACGAAATATGGTCGCGAGAACGAAAAAGTTGCCAGAAACGAGTTGGCTGTAAAACTGAACAAAAACATCACACCATGCGGATTGTTCATTAACGCAGCGAGATTATTGCATTTTCGCCATATGGACACCGGAAAGTATAAAAACAGTGGAAGTGAAAAGAGACGATGTTTTTTGGAAAAATCAAATGCTGCCTTTTCTAACACGTTTCTATTATGAATGCATGCTTTCAGAAATTTTGGACAGCCGCCATAATAGACATATAGCGATAAGAAATCCACAATATATAATGGAAGCTAAAAAAGCTAAAAAAACTAAAGATGCGCGTATAAAAACAAATAGTCCGCAAAATAGCAGAGAAAGTAGTATTGAAAGGGAAAATTTAGAAGAATTTGTTCCAAAGAGCAAACGTTTAAAATGTGACGTTTTTTCAACAAAAGCACCATCTGCCGCTGTTACAGATGCACAGCAAGATGGTGATTGCATCATAATCAGTTATGACAATAGCTATAATTTAACTGAAGATGATATAGCAAGACGTAGGAAGTGTCTGAATGACGTAATTGTTCATTTAATACGAGAGAATGTCTCGCCCACAAATAGCGAAGTAAGTGATGAATCATTAGATTTATTTTTACGTGTCATAAGAGAAACTACATGTTTCGAAACGCAAAGCGTTCAGTACATAAATTATCCCGACCTGATTATAGCTAGTGACAGTAACAAAAGCTTATACAAATCATTGGAGGGACTTGTACTGGTCACTGGCGATGTATTTACTTTGATGGCTTTAAACTTCAAGTGTATGATAGCCAACCTGGCTGTACATACAAAAAATTGGCAGAACAGGAGAAAAATTATATTCGCAAACGTTTTCCAAAAATAAACGTAAGTGATATAATTTTTGAAAAGGTCCAAAGACAACCGGACGCTATATCTTGCGGAATTTATGCTGCCGCTTTCGCTACAACTGTAGCCTTAGAAGGAAATCCTTGTGAGGAAAAATATTCGAATAACGTACAACGTCTGAGACGTCATTTTTGGAATATTATAGAAAAATATGAATTGTCACCTTTTTCCAGACAATAAATGTTTTTCACGTCACGCCAGTAAAAGATAAAATAATTTACATTTTTAATATACGGTACTGACAAAATAAAATCTCAGAAGCGTCTATTCTGACGGTACTGATTATTACAAATGTATCTGTGGCGGTCCACGCCACCAACGATACATCCCTGCGCGATGCCTGCAATACCGGAAGTTCGCAGCAACGCCGCCAGGCGTCGCATTGCCGGGGCAGCTTCGCGAGTTCAAAGTTTTGCACCAACGAGTATAAAGGGAGACCCCCTACGGGCTCGAGAAATTCTTCCCGGCGCAAGTCGCCTACGGCATAGAGCGCCCAGACGCTGCAGTCTACTCAAGCGCTAGCCGCTCTCACGGCGCAAGACGCCTGCTCACGGCGCCAGTCGCTTACACAGCGCGAGTCGCTTCCTCGGCGCTGGTCGCCTACACAGCGCTAGTCGCTCCCTCGGCGCCGGTCGCCGGTACAGCACGAGTCGTTCCCTCGGCGCCGGTCGCCTACAGCGCGAGCCGCTTCCTCGGCGCGAGTCGCCTACGAGGCGCGAGTCGCCCGGCCAACCACGGCGCTCGGCCGCCCATCACGGCGCGAGTCGCCGACAGCGCCAGACGCTTCCTTGGTGCGCGGTCAACTACAACGGCGCTAGTCGCCTACAAGGCGCAAGTCGCCCAGCCAATCGCGGCGCGCGGACGCCTGACACGAGGCGCGAGACGCCAGCCAATAACAGCGCGTCGTCTCTACATCTCGCGCATACCACTTCACGATACCGCGTCCACGACACAACGCTCCAGTCCGTCACGCGATACAGATTTGCATCCTGGAACCTAGTACGCCCGACAGTAAAGAGACGGAAGGCAAGACGCCGCGTTTGTTCGAGGAGCGATTCAAGAAGAAGGACGATGATCCTACTCGGCGACGGCGGACCCTGCCGATGCCTTTACAGGCCATCCCATACCGGAAAAGAAATGTGTCGCTATCTTCGTACTCGTCCAGAGTAACAAGCGTGCCTAGCACGACCGCGGCCGCAGACGCCGCTAAACTCGTCGAACCCCCGAAACGCGTAAAGGTCAACCCGGACAAGGGCCTGGGCCCCGGCAAAAAGAGGCAGACGCGCAACGCCGCTACGATCACCGATGCAGAGCCGACGATGAAGGACGATCCAGCTTCGGTCACCGTCGGTACGCAGACGGACCCAGAGGCCACGAAAGCCGACGCCTCAACACAAACGAAGCAACGGGGGGGACAACAAGTCAAGGCGAGGTATCTCGATAGCAATTGAAAATGTAAATAAGGTGTAAATATAGTGTATAAACATATATTCTGTGTCGCCTACATTTCTCTTCCCTCCTTTGCGATTCACCTAACCTGGGCGATTCCTACACACGCACCCAGTAGCTGACTAAGTTAGAATAAGCATAGCTGACTAAGGTAGATTACCGCTCTGGAGGAAAGTAGCAGCGCCCATAGTATCATTTGTAAATTACAATCGGAGAGACGGAAAAATATATTGGTTGCGTTCTCACGGGAATGTGCGTTGGAGGGGCCCATTCTATTTTCTAAATATTCAAAACATATAGTTTTGTAACATTACTTTATATAATATATAATAACAGTTTGTCTATTTTACATTATTCACTTTCGGTAAAATAAAAATACTAATAATACCCAGAACCTATGTTCATAATACATAATGCGCATATACATACAATGTATATATACTCTTATACATATAATTGCGTAGGCGCTATAATTGGGTATATATGTATATATGTGTATGTGTATACATTGTAATACGCATTATATGTATGCCTTACACTTCCGACATTGCATATATATATATATATATATATATATATACACGTAATAATATATATACACACACATACGTACACATACACGCAGGAACGCACACACAGATTTTTAAATAAACTATTAAAAAAGTGCAATGTTGATTATTTATTGTATAAATATGTACATCCGACTTTTTTCTTATCATATAATTAACCGTTTTACAGAAACTGACGGAATTATATATAAAGTACGTTTACACAGCGACGGTTTATAATCCGGTTTAATAACTACTGTATACTATCTAATCCAAAATTTGTTTCCTTTTTATTATAATAATCATTTAAATATAAGCCTTTTTGATATTTATATATAAACTACAGTTTTTAGTATATATACATACATATATTAAAAGACTGATTCAAATGTTAAAAATATCAAAATAAGCTCATAATGAAATAATCATTATAATGAAAGAAAAAATTTTAAGATTGGATAATATATACAGTTACTAAACCAGATTTTAAGCCGACTACGTGTAAACGTAGTCATATATACATAGTGAACGAAACCATATACAAAAAATTAGATCTTACTATAACTATTAATACAGTTTATTACTATATAGTATGTTTCATTGTACTATCAACTGTGTTTCATGTAACTATATTTTATAGTATGGTTAACTACACGAAAATCTAATTTTGATTCATAATAACCATTTCATATGGTTAGACTAATTCATGTCATAGTAAAGCTGACTATAAATCTGTGTCCATTTTACTATATTTTGTATGTTTAACTAAACTATAAATATATGGTTGATGCCAAAATTGACTATAAAATATAGTGAGATTATAGTTATTCCAACTATTTTTTTCTCTTAGTGATGCGTATATTCTTTTGCGGATAATCTTTCATTGCGTGTATTATATTCTTTTGCGGATAATCGGTCATTGCGTGTATTTTTCATTTGCGTAAATTTTATTGCGTGTATCGTATTCGGGCGTTATCTATTCCATTGCGCGCGTTATATATTGAGGATAACCGATCCTCTCGCGTCTTGTAGTTGGCCGATCAACTCTGGCGCGTGGTGTGTACCGCGGATAATCGTTCCTGGTGAACTTTCACTTTCGGTGGATAATATTTATTCAAGTCACCGGTGTACACCGAATTCACGTGTTCGATGTGTGACCCCCGCGAGGTAAATATCATCCCGCATTCCGCGTCTTTCGCCATAATCCGAAATGGTAAAGATGCCCCGAGCCTGAGATGACTTTAACCCTTATGTCAATACCCGGAATGTGCGACGTTGTCCAATATCCGGATACCCGGTGCGACGCTATTTTCTGCGGCCGCGAGGCGGTTATGCGCGACTGCACCGATATACCGCGTCACAAATATGTCGAGCGAGTAGCAGAGCAAAATACAACCTCCAAAAATGTTGGGCGCCAGGTGTGGAGAAGGCTACAACTTGACTTGAAATACGCGAACGTTAACAAAGAACTCGAAATCTTCTCAAGATTTAAAGGTGCTCCAAATACTCTCAATACTACAACTCGGATACTTTGCTCCTGTCGCTCGCGACGGCTGCTTAATCAGCGGTAGAGAGTCGGGGCTCAAAGACCGTACAACTTTATGAGACGTTGACAGTGGTTAGGCGAGGCACACACAAAAATAACTCGGAGGCGATAAAAGAAGAAAAGCGAGAATATATTGTATAATAAGACAAGGCAATATCAAGTTCAAGGCTCGGGTGTTATAATCCCCGAAAATCTTCCACCGGTTTGCGTTAGGACTAGAGACGCGGAATGCGGGACAATATTTATTATGCAGTGGTCACGTACGGAACACGCTTGCTACGCAGCGTGCCCTGGCTTCTCTGGCTCGCCGCGCTCTCCCGTACACGTCTCGATCACGTGCTATTCTACCGAGGGCTGCCCAAACTATTATCCGACGGCGTTCTCCGCCCCAAAACAAATAACTCTCGAATTTACGCTTCTTTGTACCCTCTTGAAATAAAATAAGTGTGACGTTATGTGTTCCATCAGTTTCTATCTTAGGGCCAAATATGCCCCGATCCTGAAATCCATCATTACCCTTATGAAAATGTGCCCTTGAGTGCTCAATGGCGGTCAGTGGGAATGTATGGTTGCCCTACAGTTGCAATGCAAATTATATGGAAAAGTTAATGGAAAATATTGAGTGGCAATAAGATGAATGGAAACGCAATGGCAAGATTCGAATGACAACTTTTTCCATACAGGCGTAATGGAAACTGCTAATGGCTTATGAAGGTTAAAACTTGTGTATGGAACTTGCAATGCGAATTATATGGAAAAGTTAATGGAAAATATTGAGTGGCAATAAGATGAATGGAAACACAATGGCAAGATTCGAATGACAACCTTTTCCATACAGGCGTAATGGAAACTGCCAATGACTCATGAAGGATAAAATTTGTATGGAATTTTTCTACCTTCAGCTAATTTGTTTAGTGTGAATTGTAATGGAAATTCGTCAATGGTAAATGTGGCGGTTCGCGCCACTAGTGGTACATGCATCATCATCACGCCCGCGCGGTAACTGTATTACCGGCAGTTCGCATTGACGGCGCTAGGCGTCGCATCGTTCATGCATTCTCTCAAATTCAAGGTTCGGGACGGACTGGTATATGTATGAGACCCCCTACGGGACACCAAGGCAGATATTTTCAGGCGCTAGTCGCCTAAGGCAAGAGCTCCTATTAGATTGTCCGTTGAACCAAAGGCAATGGGAAATGAAGGCATTTATATTAAAGACAAAATAGTACCATTTATTAAAATGCCATTGAATTCTTATTGTTTCAGACGCAATGGAAATAAAGGCATTTTTGCCAAAGATAAAAATTTCCACACAAAATCCCATTGGTATTGCCAGTGTTAATACCAATGGCAATGCTAATGGCAATACCAATGGCAATACCAACGGCAAAACCAGTGGCAATACCAATAGCAATACCAATGGGATTTTGTGTGGAACTTTTTATCTTTGGCAAAAATGCCTTCATTTCCATTGCGTCTGGAACAATGGGAATTCAATGGCATTTTTTAATGGCAATGAAGGGCACATTTTTATAAGGGTAGGACCACATCCACCACGTCACACCAAATATGAAACAATTACTTAGGATGACTCTACTTCATAGCCACGAAGAGAGACTACGCGCCAGAGAACGCTACGTGCTACTAGAAATCGCACGCCCAAGGAATAATACTCGCGCAATAATCAATTCTCGCAGCCGGAGTAGTACTCGCAAAATGAATAGGTCCTGCCGAACGACTAATACACGCAACATGAATCTTCCTCGCAAGGTGAACAAGACTCGCCCCCAAAATATCTCTCGCAAAGGACGGACACGCTAAATGCCCATGGCTCGCAAAAATAAAGAATATCCGTCGAACTAGGTCTCGCAAAATGCCGATTACTCGCGAGAAGGGATAGGAATCACACACGGAATAATGCACGCGAACGGAGAGTTTTTCGTGAAATGAACGGTACTCGCAGAATCCGTACTTCCCGCAGGAGAACCGATGTACGCAAAATACGTCTTTCTCGCAGAATAAACGACACCCGCAAAACCGGGACTTTTCGCAGAAGAAACAATACACGCAAAATAAGTATTCCTTGCAGAATAAACGATACACGCAAAATTAGGGGTTTCTCGCAGAATAAACGATACACGCCAAATAAGTATTCGTCGCAGAATACACGATACACGCAAAATAAGGATTTCTCGCCGAATAAACGATACACGTAAAATAAGTATTCGTCGCAGAATACACGATACACGCAAAATACGGATTTCTCGCCGAATAAACGATACACGCAAAATAAGTAGTTCGCGTCGAACGATACTTGAAACTTAACGCAAAGCCCCGCCGTACGGTCCACGCCGCTATAATTCCGTTTTTCTGCATCCGCAATTTCCTCCACATCCTGAGTCTCGATAAAATGCCAATGTGTAAACAACACGTGATTTTTCTACATGCCTTTGCAAATGCAAATCAGGATGTGGAGGAAATTGCGGATGCAGGAAAACGGAATTATATTCTGTTCACCAGCTTGCTCAGGATGCAACGGCGACAACTACTCCAATTGTTCCCCTACGATTTTAGTAGAAAATGAACTCGAAGTTTAAAAAAAATTTAAAATATAAAGATTTAAACATTTAAATTTAAACATTATGTAAAGAAACAATATAAACTATTTACCTACTTTATATTGTTTCTTTACATAATGTTTAAATTTATGGATTTTTAATAAAACTATTTACCTACTTAAGAGGTGATCAGGGGAATACGGGAGCGGGTAGCGGGGGGCCGAGGAGCGAAGAGCCGCCCGGTAGAGGAGGCGCGGTTACCATGGCCCGGGCATAGGCGAAAGCGTGCTGTGGCGGCGACGGCGATAAGAAGAATGCACTCTTCTGGTATACCGGTTCACACCAGGCAATGCTGGATCTCATGAACAAGTACGATCCAAAGGCAACACGTTCTCAATGGTGCGAGAGAGATAAGATTTTTATCATGCTCACTCTTCTCGGAGTTGTGAGATATATCACCGATGTTGAGGAGAAGACATGCGAGAGGATGTGCATATTCGAGTATCCGCAGTATGTGAGAACATCTTTCAAGTGCGTTGCCGCGGCGGCGGCGCGCCGCTGACATTAACGGAAAATAATGTCCGCGGCGGTGGTATGCGCACGGAGGACGCGGAGGCACCGTGGAGCGACACGCAAAACGGGCGGCTCGGATTCGGATGGATCACGCGCAGAGGGACTGCGTCACGTGTTACGGCCCCTGGCTCCTGGCTCCCCAGATAGCGAGTCACAGCAAGACTGATGATGTTTTCCTATATTTTTGTTTGAAAGTTTACATACTAAAATGTACAGGGTTGGGTACGTCCCGAAAAAACGCCGATGTTTTGCTTTTTTGTTAGAGTTTATTTTTATTTTTATTTTTGATAATGGCATGTCGATTGTAAAGGGTTGGGTACGTCCCTGAGAAAACGCCGATGAGCCCATGGCAGGGACATATGTACAGGGTTGGGTACGTCCCTCCAAAACGCCCTTTTGGACCCCTTTGGGGTAATAAAGAAGCTCAAACTAACTATTTACCTACTTTCATATTTTGTATCGCATTTATTCACTTTTGTAATGTTATTTTTTATTCTGAAAAATATTACATTTTGAATTTCATAAATTGTAACAGTAGGGAGTATAAGCCGATTCCACCCCGGGGGCAACGAGGGGGGGTGAGGGGGGGGTAATGAATTTTTGCGGGGAAGTGAGGGGGAGGGGAAAATCAGCTTTTCAAGAATATCTGATTTTGTGGGGGGAGGGGGGGGAGTATATGATATTTAAAAATATTGGATTTCGCGGGGGGGGGGAGGGGGGGATGAATCACCGGGGATGACTCACCCGCGCGCCGCGGATCCGCGGGAAGGGAAGTCCGCGTTCGCGCTCGCGGTCGCGCCGCGGTCGGGGGTCCGCGGGGGCCGCGGGAGCCGCGTGGGGGTCCGCGGGGGCCGCGGGAGCCGCGTGGGGGTCCGCGGGGGCCGCGATCGCTTTAACGAAAATTATTAAACAGTTAAATACTTTTAAAGCGTGTTATTTTCGTTGGCGTTCTCTTTTCCTCGCGCGGTCTCTCTCTCTCTCGGTCCCACATTAATAATTTTTTAGGTAAAAGAAACAAAAAAAGAAAATACCTCAATCTCGACGAGGGGGGGGGGGCCCCATGGCCGCGACCCGCCGGCATCCGTCTCAACGCGAGGGAGTCGGCGTAAATATGTTCCCGCCCGCGTCCGATGGCCAGGAGTTCGAGAGCGTTCCGCAGCGCTCGCCCGCGTGAAACACCGGGTGGCGTGCCCACCTGAACTGTTGGGAGCCGGGGCGCGGGTTGTGCCCGCCCGCGTCCGATGGCCAGGAGGTCGAGAGCGTTCCGCAGCGCTCGCCCGCGTGAAACACCGGGTGGCGTGCCCACCTGAACTGTTGGGAGCCGGGGCGCGGGTTGTTCCCGCCCGCGTCCGATGGCCAGGAGGTCGAGAGCGTTCCGCAGCGCTCGCCCGCGTGAAACACCGGGTGGCGTGCCTACCTGAACTGTTGGGAGCCGGGGCGCGAGAAGAGCGCCTTCAAACGCCTCTATAACGTCTTCAAACTGGGGAGCGTCGGGCCCCCCCAAAATTTCACTGTCTTCTATGTCTGTAGACACAACAGGTTCGCGCGGAGGCATTACAAGAAACTTAGTTTTTATTCACCCGAACACAAAAAAAAACACGTTCATACACAAGAAACTTTATAAAAAATATATACATGTAACACTTTGCGCGGACTC
>NW_027270384.1:0-7216 GCF_030848805.1 Temnothorax longispinosus | reverse complement strand
GAGTCTCTGAGGTGACTGGGGCGGATTCTTCCGGAGGTAGGTTTGGCTCGGTTCTGTGATGTGTGTTGACGCGCACAGAATCGACTCGCGACGCGGCAGAAATCTGGTTTCACTTGAGGAATACAGCTGCATGATAGTTGACAAGTACGGCTGGTAAATATAATTTTAAGACGTCTCGGACTGGATTAGAAGTGACTCCAAGTGCGCAAAGTCGCGATTTTTATACAAAATTAAGGAGGCGGGATTATGTTTTAATCCGATTTGATTGGGTGGAGTTTTCTTCTGATCGTGACGTATGTTTCAATTTTTCGCCTATCCCGTGGCGAGTTTCCCCAAAAATCGTCATTGCCTATGAGCAATTTTTAATTAGCGACTATTCATTGGCGAGTACGTTATCATCTTGCCCTTTGACAGTCCCTTCCAAAGTCTTAATTTTATCAATCGCCGCGAGGCGTGGGTCTTAGGTCAAATCTGCGTTTCACGGAAAAGCGTGAGATCAGCTTTCCCGTGACCCGAGAGGTCACCCAGATCCTTATGGCGTTTTTAATTTATTGCGCCTTTTGCCACGAAATTTTAAGATAATTGAAATTTCGTGCTTCATTTCGTGGAATTAGATGGAATGCGACAAACAAGTCTATAATTTGCCTATTTTATTAGGTTCGAGTCTTCTGGAAGATTTCGTCATTTACCATTTAATGAGCGATGACAGTTGGAGTGCATCCGCTTCGTCAATTGATAGCCGCTATTTTATGGTTTCCGTCTGTTTCGTGTGATGAGATGAGTGATTCCACGAAAGAAGGAAATCGTGGAGTCAACAGGACGTAACATTAGACAGACATCACTTCAATAAGTGTTTACAATATTTGTTATAGAAGGTCGAAGAGAGAGGAATTGTTTTCTGTTTAAATATAAGTATTGATATTTGGTACATTTTAAACTGCCAGATTTTATACTTTTATTCCTAATTATACAATAATTATAATTTTAAACTTATACTGAAACACAGCATAGCTTATAGCACAAGTAATTTTTCAATTGACGCAATTGTTGTATCACAGGAGGTTCATCGTCTGTGCTGTTGTAGCAGTTTATATAGTGTGTTATTAAATTATCCGCACTACATTGGTCCTCAGAAAACATATGATCACATTTATTACACGTTTTTCCTGATAAGAATGACGAATAATGTTCTAACACGAAATCTTTAAGTTTTTTATTTGATTCCATATTGCAAACGTCCTCGATCACAGATCCTTAGATACTAAATGCTGGACAGACATCACTTCAATAAGTTTACATTTGTTAGATGGTCGAAGAGAGAGGTATTGTTTTCTATTGAAATATGAATATTGATATTTGGTACATTTCAAACTGCCAGATTTTATACTTTTATTTCTAATTATTCAATAATTATAATTTTAAACTTATACTAAAACACAGCATAGCTTAGCACAAGTAATTCTTATGTATGACAATTTATAAGAACGACATTAGTTGTACATATATCGTAAAAATTAACAAATCAATTTCAAATTAATCTAGGCTTTGAAATAGTGGCAGTATATAATAGTGAATAGTATATAATGGCAAATTTAGATATTTCAAAACTTAATTGAAAATAGTCATTATATGGATTTTGCGGATTTTGTTGAATGTTTTGTTTCCTGGTGCATTTTTGTTTGTCCTTACGTGCATTTTGTAATGTTATATACAAAATAACGATTTACTCATTTAATAAAGAGATACAAAGTATTGGTTTTTTCTTCTCTTTATTATTTATACATTATTAAATTTTACACCTATTGGGTAATTAAAGAGATTGAAAAATAACAAAACGCACAATTTTTCGAAAAATATTTAAACTTTTTTTAATAAAAAAATTCAGGTCTTTGTCGCTGACGTTGCAAAGACACCTTGTGGATTTTTCTGAGCAAGCGTAATCTCCCGTCACAAGATCCTGATGGAAAGTTTGATTAGTTTCTGATGCGTCCTTGTAAACGTCTGCAAGCTTGAAATGACCCATAATATACTTATATATATATATATATATATATATATATATATACTGATGGATACTGATGGAAATCAGTTTCTCATAATAATCCTCAATATTATGGCGTATTCCGAACGTATCAATAAATACTAGAGCATGCACGGAAAAAGAAACGACCCGGGTATTCGGACCCGGGTATTCCGAGCTCTAGTTATAATATCTAAACGTTTATTTTCATAAATTTATATTTTTTTAAAGGTATCCAGACACAGATACGAGTCCGGGTATTGGTACCTTTACCTTAATATTAAAGCTAAATAGCGCGCGCGTCTGTAGTGTCTAGTAGTAGATATAAAATTTGCGCGCGCGCGCACGCACGCACACACACACACACACACACACACACACACACACACACACACACACACACACACACACACACACACACACACACACACACACACATATATATGTATAAGTATATTATGGGTCATTTCAGGCTTGCAGACGTTTACAAGGACGCATCAGAAACTAATACTTTCCATCAGGATCTTGTGACGGGAGATTACGCTTGCCCAGAAAAATCCACAAGGTGTCTTTGCAACGTCAGCGACAAAGACCTGGATTTTTTTATTAAAAAAAGTCTAAATATTTTTCGAAAAATTGTGCGTTTTGTTATTTTTCAATCTCTTTAATTACCCAATAGGTGTAAAATTTAATAATGTATAAATAATAAAGAGAAGAAAAAACCAATACTTTGTATCTCTTTATTAAATGAGTAAATCGTTATTTTGTATATAACATTACAAAATGCACGTAAGGACAAACAAAAATGCACCAGGAAACAAAACATTCAACGAAATCCGCAAAATCCATATAATGACTATTTTCAATTAAGTTTTGAAATTTCTAAATTTGCCATTATATACCCACTATTTCAAAGCCTAGATTAATTTGAAATTGATTTGTTAATTTTTACGATACAACTGATCTCGTTCTTATAAATTGTCATACATAAGAATTACTTGTGCAAAGCTATGCTGTGTTTTAGTTTAAAATTTAAGTTTAAAATTATAATTATTAGATAAATAGAAATAAAAGTATAAAATCTGGCAGTTTAAAATGTCAATACTTATATTTAAACAAAAAACAATCCTTCTCCCTTCGACCTTCTATAACAAATATTGTAAACACCTATTGAAGTGATGTTTCTAACATTTAGTTCTGCCCAATATCTCGCACAACACGGCACGAATTGAAATGGCAGACAAGCAAAAATCAAATCCGGATACTTTATATCTGAGTAAGTATTTATAATAAGAATGAGATAGATCTGGATCGTCGGCAATGCATCCATTTAGAGCGAGCGGATGAATTTTTTTTCCGGCTGGATGGATTTCTCATGGTTCTCTCATGGATCATGGGATTTGAAAATGAATTAAATCGAAAGAAATCGAGCTCCTGAGCACAAACAGTGCAGAAGTTAGAAACTTTTATAAAAAAAGTAAATAATAAGAAAAATAGATACAAAACTCCAGCTGGAATATGTAGAGATAGAAGTGGAAAAAGAGTTCTAGTGGAACCAAAGCAATACCTGAAAGAGTGGGCAAACTACTTTGAAGACCTACTGAACACTGACGTGCAGATGGAAGAAAATGTGAGTGACTTAAGCACCAGCCAGGAGGATGAAAATAACTACGACGCGCCTTCACTAGAAGAGGTAGGAGAGGCCATAGGAAAGATCAAATGGAACAAGGCCGCAGGAATAGACGCCGGGGCCCCCGCACCAGCAAATCTAGACCCGTCTAGAGTCCAGTAATGATTGTATCTTCTAAACGTGATCATTGCGATATGCACAGTAAGAGAAGCAGGAAGACAATTCCGAGAGGTTTGTCGTAGGAACTCTAGTCTATAGAATTTGCTTCCAGTTACCCAAAAAGCATAACAATGTTGCTTGTAAAAGCTTGACTTATTCTCATAATTTTAGTGAGCGGAGTTCTATCTACAACAGAAATTCTCGAAATAGCAATGATCTTAATATATAAAGGCTAACCACGAAGATGATTTTTAAAATGGTTACCATTGCCATGTTAATCGTTATGTTGTACACTTTACTCCTTTATCATCATCATATTAGGAATCCACAACCTCTGGCAATTGAGCATTGGGTAGAAAATGTAGGGGGGCAACCACGGACTGTACCAGCAGGGAATGTATCACGCCGGACTGTACCACCATATGAATCACCACAAACATACAAATCACCATTTATTGGAAAAGCATTGTACGAATCACCATTTATTGATGCCGGGGGGGCCCGGCAGGATGACATCCCAGGAGAACTAATAAAAAGCGGAGGCATGAGAATAGTCGCAGCAATCCATGATCTTGTCGGCGAGGTGTGGAGACAGGAAGCACTTCCACTGGAGTGGAAGTCTGCCATAATATGCATTATATTTGTATATAATGGAAGGAGATAGACTGGAATGTCAAAACTACAGAGGTATCTCACTGCTGTGCGCGGCATATAAAGTACTATAAAAAATAATCTTTAATAGAATGGTCCCGTATGCAGAGAGTCCTAGGAGAGTACCAGGGCGATTTCAGACAGGGCAGATCAACGATAAACCAGATTTTTACCATCAGACAGATACTGGAGAAGTGCCATGAACAGTCAATCGAAACCCACCACCTATTTATCGATTATGAAAAAGCTTACAATAGCGTAAATAGGAATGAACTATGGAAGGCCATGCGAGAGTTTGGAATTCCGATGAAACTCATCAGGATGACCAGAATAACAGTGCAAGACATGGAGAGTATGGTCAGAATAGATGGAGGACTATCACCAAAATTCAGGATCAATACGGGCCTAAGACAGGGAGACTTATTGTCCCCGATGCTGGAAGTTCAGCCTCGCGTTGGAAGCTGTCATTAGAAAAGTTAAAGTTAGAATGGATGGAAACATCATGAATAGATCGATCCAAATCCTGGCATACGCAGATGACGTGGACGTCGCGAAGTGTAACGTGTGTAAATTAGTATTTGAGACTTATAAACTTCTCATAGAACATCAGATGTATTATAACAAAAGCCATACATTGAAATGTACACGGTGCAAAGATCAAGAATTTCACGAAATAAATATATGTAAATTTGGGAAGAACGAGCATCATTGTAGTTTTTTTCAATTTTTTCAGATAAGATGTATGTATGTCAGTTTTGTGCCTACCAGTCCCAACAACTGGCATCGTATTTGGAGCATCGAAAATTGCATTTAAACATCACTCAAAACTTCCATTGTGGTTTTAATGGATGTAAAAAGATGTTCCGCCTACAAGTGTCCTTACGATCTCATTTGTTGCGTTAAACAGAAAATCACTTCAAGACCACCAAACTAGCAAATTAGTGACTGTTCTTAAAAAACACAACACTGGTCCAATTCCAAAAGAACTTTCTGGTGCACAGCAGTATTCCGAGTTACAGACACAGAGATTTACATTAGGTCTTTAAATTCACAATCATTGTTGCATGTTGAAAGATGGTTCTATTTGTATTATTGTAAATATTCTGACATTTCAAAGAACCTATTACTTGGTTGTTAAAAAATTTCGTCGTATTGATCCTTTTTACGACGTTGGAATTTCATCAACTTCTGTAGGAGTTTTCAAGTGTTCGATGTTGAGTCTCGAAACTTTTGCTGTGCCTACGAATGCAATCAAAGTAAAATTCTACCAAATGCTACTGGCGAAGTGGCAATACTGATGAAGATTTCAGTAGTTCCGATGAAACATCAGGTGAACGTAATGATGAATTCATCATTATGACTTTAATATAATTATTCGAATGGTTTGTTGTAATTTTTTTTCTTATTTTCGAATTTGTTTCCATACTTCGTTATTAATATAATATTTTAAATATTACACACAATTAATATTTAAATACATTGAGAATCAGTTACATTTGAATCGATGCGATTGTATTATACATAACATAAACAATAACACTCTTCGACCAACCAAATCCGACTCATAATGCTGAATAAGTTTACGTTAAATGTGAGTCACAAAGTTCCATATTCTACTTTATTATACATGTACAAGAAATGTCATAGAAAAGTTATTTTATTGAATATTGTAAAATATTTTCATTTATATACATATATTATATATATATAATATATATATATATATATATAATATATATACACTCAGAGAAAAAATTTGTACCAGCAACTAGAATTTTTTTAGTTAAACCGACTAGAAATTTGTGGATAAATAGCGCCTCAACTATGTATAATATAGTTGTAATAACAACAATAAATAAATTATTTAAACTACAAGAAAGTAGTGGCATTAACGAAAAATATATTGTGTATGCCAAAAGTATGTTGTAGTAACATGAATAATTATTCATTGTAGTGATATCAACATAATTTTTAGAGTTGTCTAATAAAGAATAATTCTTATTTGTTAAACTAAAAGATTTATAATTAATATACCTAGGCGACTAGCGCCTGAAAATATCTGCTTTGGTCCCGTAGGGGGTCTCCTTATATACAGGTCGGTGCGGAATTTTGAACTCGAGAGAATGTACGGGCGATGCGACGCCTAGCGGCGTCGATGCAATCTATTTATAATCCAAAATGATTAATATATATATGGGTGAACACACCCTGACTAGCGAACCTTAGAAGGATCGCTGGAAAAACCCTGCTGAGCGACCCTAGTTATAGGAATCGATGTTGAATTTTAAACACGCAAAAGTATACTGGCGATGCACCGCGTAGCGGGCGCGAGCCGAACTCTCTCGCCGCGCGAGTCCGCGCTGCCGCCCGCACCAGCTTCTGGAAGTATGCTACACAACAAAAAAATATTTGTCTAAACAATAAGTCAAGGAGTTGTCTAAACTTGAAAAATGTTATTGTCATATCTTGTTTTATGGAGTCTATATAACTATAATAATTATAGTTTGAGGCGATATTTAACTATCAACTAATAGTTGACAAATATTGTTTCTGTGACCATACTTTTATAGTATTCAGTACTATTTAGTTCCTATTACTTTGGAAAACTAGTTACAAGTAATTAAACTGCAGAGTTGCCAAAAAAAAAATAGTTGCCACAACTATTTAGATTTCTCTCAGTGTATAATATATATATAATATATAATATATATATATATATATAATATATATATATCTATATGTGTGTGTGTGTGTGT
>NW_027270383.1:0-7225 GCF_030848805.1 Temnothorax longispinosus | reverse complement strand
TAAACCTCTTTCGGATTTAACGAAACAATCTATTGCATTTGAATGGAAACAAGAACAGCAAGAAGCATTTGATAAATTGAGACACGCTTTGTGCTCAGAACCAATTTTGCAATATCCTAACTTTAATGAACTGTTTATTATAACTACTGACGCATCAGGATACGCCATTGGTGCAATATTAAGTCAAGGCAAAATAGGAAGCGATCTACTTCTAGCTTATGCATCAAGAGTTTTAAATGACGCAGAAACAAGATATTCGCCTACAAAAAGAGAATTATTAGCTCTAATTTATGCCGTGAAACATTTTCGACCTTATGTTTATGGACGTAAATTTACTTTAGTAATGGATCACAAACCGTTAGAACGGTTAAATTCAGTATCTGATCCTACGTCACGATTAATGAGGTGGAGATTAAAATTAGCGGAATACGATAATCAAATAAAATATAAACCAGGAAAAAGAAATAAAAATGCTGACGCTTTGTTCAGAAATCCTATCGAAGAAATTAAACATGTATATCCTTTGCACGCAAAACGAGCATTATCATTTTCAAGTGAAGCCTCAGTAGGGCAGCAACATAAAAAACAAAAAACATTTCACCCGAGTTTTAAAAGAGCAATGGAAAGTGAAGGATCAGGAAATCCAGCGCCGCATAAAAAGAACAGACCTGATGAACCATCTCCTTATATAGATTCAGATAGCGAAGAAGAAATGTCACCTAGAAGTAAATTTTTAAAAGCTTTAGACGGTAGCAGTGACAGTGGAACAGTTTCATATTATTATGAAACCGACTTCAATACCGATGATCCAGAAATATTATGTCAAAAAGGTGAAAAAACGAAACATAAGAGTAGCTCTTCTACCCACATAAGACGCAGAAAGCGAATACATAAGAGAACAAAGAAACACCGTAAAGATTCTAGTCCAAAGGAAATTGACGAATCCCGTGATGACAGTAAAGACGCAATGTTGCATGTGGATGAAGCTAAAGGGCGCGGCCCGCAAGAGCGTCTTAGCGATGACGACGCCGTCTATGAGCCGCTGCAGGAAGCAACCGCTCCCGATGACGCATGCGCTTTGCGCAAGAAACCGAGCGAAAGCCACACAACGGGTGTCCCGAAAAAACGAATTGAGGATAAAAAATTTTATAATGAAAAGGAAATGCATAAACAACAAAAGAAATCTGAAGATGAGGTTATGGAAATAACACCACAATCTAGCGACAGCCATCAAGCACACACTAATATTAGGTTTGTTCGCGTCGCATACTCCAATAAACACCAAGAACACTTGGATCACGGATAAAAAGTGGCGATTGGAGCAGATGAGTTTTTGGAGTGCGTTGGAGTGATTAGGAGCATGGTGGGGCATGCGACGCGAACAAACCTATTGAAGTGAAGGCTGACGTTCATGTGTCACGTCTGACGGTATAATCACCGCTATATTCCAGCCGCATAAGGTTTTCGATTTCCATCCATATTGCACAGCACCTGAAAACAATATAAGAATAAATAATCACACCTTAACTTAGCTGTCATAACAATCACTCAGCTGATGCGAGCACGCGTTCTTAAAGTAGCACGTACAAGCCTAGAGAACATGGCTGCCTTAAGGTACCCTTTCAAGCTTAAGCCCCATTTTCATGAATCACACTATAAACTTTTGGACAATTGCTTGTTAAAACTCCCCAGAATCACAAAAATTGATCGTAAATGAATATTACAAACTTTATGAGATCCTTTATGCAATATAAATTCAATTCAACACACGAATAAATACATGTTCCATAAGAATAAACTCAGAAAATTAAAATAAAATATGAATAAATAAATTAAAAGCAGATTATTCATAAGAACATAACCTTTTGTGCCTAAAGAATATTATCACGCTAAAATAATAATTATCTTACTAACATTTCTCAAACATGATTGTTATAAACAATTTAATTATATTATTAACAAACCTAGCTAATGTGACTACTGGAACTATCACAAAAAGTCAAATAACTTTTGGTCATAAATCATCGTTGGATCTCTCAAAATAAACTAATTAACAATAAAATTTATCATAAAATTATTATTAAAAATGATGAATAAAATCACTGCAGACACTCAGCAGAACATGTCAAGTAACCTCACAAAAACCCCCACATCATATCTCTTCTTAATTCCGAGATATAATTGAAAATTGCGGAAATCCATAAAACACAAAAATTTTAAACAACCTAAAATAATGCCCTTAATTGTCTGAATACAACAAAAGAAACCCCATCTTTTTATCTCTTACCGTTCTCGAGTTATAAATTATTAAAGTTTCACGTCCGCCATTTTGAATTTCCTACCCTTTAAGACTCCCCTATTTAGACTTACAAAGACCAAATCACTTTTACATTAATATTTTAGTCTTTTATACATTTTAAGACCGAAAAATTTCATTTCTGAATAAAAATTTTGACACTTAATTATTATGATAAAAATGGAATCTCTCATACTCCTAAACACAAGTAACGTTAACGCCGATTTTCTATTTAAATTAATTAAACTAATAAACGAGATTAAAAATTGAACGTTCGTCCCATGAAAGACGAGGATATAGTTTAATACCAGTTCACAGAGAGTAAGACAAGGATAGCCATATAAATTCTTAATAAATTGAAATAAAATTAGAAAACAAATAGTTTGAGATAAAAACAATATATACGTGTATAAGGAATAATCGTTAGAATCGTTCGATAGAAAAACATTTACTATATAATCATTTATTTTTGCAACTTACTTTTATAAGCAATCATAAACGAATTATTGACCATGTCAATAAATATTTTTGACTTATACCTCAGATCATATATAATAACTTTTATATAAGTCAAAACCTTGTGTGTGTGAAGCTAGCGTCTCATTTTGCGGAAACTCACAAATTATTGAGAGTTCTGACTTCCTTTTCAATAGTTCTAGAGTTCCTGCTAGTTTAAACAAATAGTTCTGGCTTTTAAAGCCAAAAAACGCGTCAGTACAAACTGAGACGCTAGGTTCACGCAGCGTCTCACTTTGTCCTACACAAGTTCCACTACTGTATCTCATCAGATTTTGCGAGATCTATAGTTCTATAACAGTTCTATAAAGAGTTCTGCCATATAAAAGCAAAAAAATTAATTATAAGGTACTAAAAAAAATTACAATGTAACGAGTATACCGAGTTGAGACGCCAGTTGAAATCTCGGAGTTCCGATTTATGTAAAATATTTTTCGAGTAGTTCTGAGCATATTGAAGCATTTGTTAAAGAGTTTCGAGCGTTAGAATATTTGTGTTATATTTTAAAAAATTAATATTAACCGAAAAGTAATCATGACGGAAAACGATGAAACGCTAAGCGAAATCTCGGAGTTCCGGTTTATATAAAATATTTTTCGAGTAGTTCTGAACATATAGAAGCATTTTCCAAAGAGTTCCGGGCATTGGCATTGTTGTATAATTTGTAAATAAATTAATAACACTCGAAAGTCAGGAATTTATCGAAAATAGGTGAGACGCTGGCCGTATTTCGACAGTTCTGCGAGTTTTATTATAATTTTACAGTTGTACAGTTCTGAACGTGTTCTAACGTTTTCTAAAGAGTTCTGGCGATAAACATTATTTAATCATTTTTTAAATAATTTTTATCGCCCGAGAAAGACGCATTTACGGGTATATTAGTGAGACGCTGTAGGAAATCTCGGAGTTCTGGCTTATATAAAATATTTTTCGTATAGTTCTGAACATATAAAAGCAATTTCTAAACAGTTCCGGGCGTTGGCAATGTTGTAAAATTTTTAAATAAATTAATAACGCTCGAAAGTCAGAAATTCATCGAAAATAGGTGAGACGCTGGCCGTATTTCGACAGTTCTGCGAGTTTTATTATAATTTTCGTACAGTTCTGAACGTGTTCTAATGTTTTCTAAAGAGTTCTGGCGATAAACATTATTTACTCATTTTTTAAATAATTTTTATCGCCCGAGAAAGACGCATTTACGGGTATATGGGTGAGACGCTGTAGGAAATCTCGGAGTTCTGGCTTATATAAAATATTTTTCGTATAGTTCTGAACATATAAAAGCAATTTCTAAAGAGTTCCGGGCGTTGGCAATGTTGTAAAATTTTTAAATAAATTAATAACGCTCGAAAGTCAGGAATTTATCGAAAATAGGTGAGACGCTGGCCGTATTTTGACAGTTCTGCGAGTTTTATTATAATTTTCGTACAGTTCTGAACGTGTTCTAACGTTTTCAAAAGAGTTCTGGCGATAAACATTATTTAATCATTTTTTAAATTTTTTTTATCGCCCGAGAAAGACGCATTACGGGTATATGGGTGAGACGCTGTAGGAAATCTCGGAGTTCTGGCTTATATAAAATATTTTTCGTTTAGTTCTGAACATATAAAAGCAATTTCTAAAGAGTTCCGGGCGTTGGCAATGTTGTAAAATTTTTAAATAAATTAATAACGCTCGAAAGTCAGAAATTTATCGAAAATAGGTGAGACGCTGGCCGTATTTCGACAGTTCTGTTTTCGAGTTTTATTATAATTTTCGTACAGTTCTGAACGTGTTCTAACGTTTTCTAAAGAGTTCTGGCGATAAACATTATTTAATCATTTTTTAAATAATTTTTATCGCCCGAGAAAGACGCATTTACGGGTATATGGGTGAGACGCTGTAGGAAATCTCGGAGTTCTGGCTTATATAAAATATTTTTCGTTTAGTTCTGAACATATAGAAGCATTTTCCAAAGAGTTCCGGGCATTGGCATTGTTGTATAATTTGTAAATAAATTAATAACACTCGAAAGTCAGGAATTCATCGAAAATAGGTGAGACGCTAGCCGTATTTCGACAGTTCTGCGAATCTCACCTATTTTCGATAAATTCCTGACTTTAGAGCGTTATTAATTTATTTAAAAATTTTACAACATTGCCACCGCCCGGAACTCTTTAGAAATTGCTTTTATATGTTCAGAACTAAACGAAAAATATTTTATATAAGCCAGAACTCCGAGATTTTCTACAACGTCTCACCCATATACCCGTAAATGCGTCTTTCTCGGGCGATAAAAATTATTTAAAAAATGATTAAATAATGGTTATCGCCAGAACTCTTTAGAAAACGTTAGAACACGTTCAGAACTGTACGAAAATTATAATAAAACTCGCAGAACTGTCGAAATACGGCCAGCGTCTCACCTATTTTCGATGAATTCCTGACTTTCGAGTGTTATTAATTTATTTACAAATTATACAACAATGCCAATGCCCGGAACTCTTTGGAAAATGCTTCTATATGTTCAGAACTATACGAAAAATATTTTATATAAGCCAGAACTCCGAGATTTCCTACAGCGTCTCACTCATATACCCGTAAATGCGTCTTTCTCGGGCGACAAAAATTATTTAAAAAATGATTAAATAATTTTTATTGCCAGAACTTTTTTGAAAATGTTAGAACACGTTCAGAACTGTACGAAAATTATAATAAAACTCGCAGAACTGTCGAAATACGGCCAGCGTCTCACCTATTTTCGATAAATTCCTGACTTTCGAGCGTTATTAATTTATTTAAAAATTTTACAACATTGCCAACGCCCGGAACTCTTTAGAAATTGCTTTTATATGTTCAGAACTATACGAAAAATATTTTATATAAGCTAGAACTCCGAGATTTCCTACAGCGTCTCACTCATATACCCGTAAATGCGTCTTTCTCGGGCGATAAAAATTATTAAAAAAATGATTAAATAATGTTTATCGCCAGAACTCTTTAGAAAACGTTAGAACACGTTCAGAACTGTACGAAAATTATAATAAAACTCGCAGAACTGTCGAAATACGGCCAGCGTCTCACCTATTTTCGATGAATTCCTGACTTTCGAGTGTTATTAATTTATTTACAAATTATACAACAATGCCAATGCCCGGAACTCTTTGGAAAATGCTTCTATATGTTCAGAACTACTCGAAAAATATTTTATATAAACCGGAACTCCGAGATTTCGCTTAGCGTTTCATCGTTTTCCGTCATGATTACTTTTCGATTAATATTAATTTTTTAAAATATAACACAAATATTCTAACGCTCGGAACTCTTTAACAAATGCTTCAATATGCTCAGAACTACTCGAAAAATATTTTACATAAATCGGAACTCCGAGATTTCAACTGGCGTCTCAACTCGGTATACTCGTTACATTGTAATTTTTTTTAGTACCTTATAATTAATTTTTTTGCTTTTATATGGCAGAACTCTTTATAGAACTGTTATAGAACTATAGATCTCGTAAAATCTGATGAGATACAGTAGTGGAACTTGTGTAGGACAAAGTGAGACGCTGCGTGAACCTAGCGTCTCAGTTTGTACTGACGCGTTTTTTGGCTTTAAAAGCCAGAACTATTTGTTTAAACTAGCAGAAACTCTAGAACTATTGAAAAGGAAGTCAGAACTCTCAATAATTTGTGAGTTTCCGCAAAATGAGACGCTAGCTTCACACACACCAAAACCTTGTCACATTTTTAATAAAAGCGCTATAAAATTCCAAGTGAAAGGACACCCGTTATAAAAGAAATGTCTAAGAGTGCAATTAACAAATGTATATATACTCATTAACCGCATCGTTCGAGGGCATTAAATCTAAATTTGTTATATTTTCTAAATTATGATAACTAAAAATACTCCTTTCACATATCTAATTAACTTAAATCTTTCTCTCGAAAACAATATGTAAAACATAATTTCTATTAAACGCTTATACTTAATTAATGTATACATTTGTTGTACCACAATATCCCATAAAACACGGTAACATAAATTCGCCCCGGTACATACGATTTACCCGTATACATAGACTCTGGATCAGCACACCTATAAAAAATAATAGTAACTTTTATTTCTGCAATTGTTTATTTACGACATATTTATAACAATAAAGTAAAGTGTCCTTAAAACAAGATGATTTTATATAAAATCAAAGCCGCTTGAATAAAGAGAACATAACAATATCAATATACGAATTAAAGAGTACCAATTTAGTTAATTAATAATTTGTTATTAACAAATACATATATTAATGATGAAATTTTCCAATGTTATATTATATCGACGCCGTTTTTTAGCACGATCATTTTCTGACGAGTCCTGTTCCTCTCGACAACGTTTCTCAGCGCAATTATTTCCAGTATTACTAATGTTTTCACAGGA